>NC_044987.1:60516273-60727070 GCF_008728515.1 Papio anubis | reverse complement strand
CAACAATAGCAGTTGACTCATAGGATTGTTACATAGATTCCTTCTTGTATTCAACAAGTATCTAAGCACCTAGATGTTATATATGAAGTGCTTGCTAGGAAGGCAATAATGAAAGACTTTAAGTTAACATTCATGGCATAGTATTTACACTATGTGTGCTAGGTAGTCTTGTATCATACTTATGTTAATTTTTCTTCTTCCTAGAAGCATCACCAGTTACCTATCCAAATCAAATACACTCAGTTCAGCTCAGATACTGTTTTTTTGTTTTGTTTTCTTGTTTTGTTTTTTTTTGAGATGGAGTCTCCCTCTGTCGCCCAGGGTGAAGTGCAATGGCATGATCTCAGGTCACTGCAACCTCTACTTCCCAGGTTCAAGTGATTCTCCTACCTCAGCCTCCCCAGTAGCTGAGATTACAGGTGCCTGCCACCACGCCCAGGTAATTTTTGTATTTTTAGTAGAGACAAAGTTTCACCATGTTGGTTGGGCTGGTCTCGAACTCCTGACCTCAGTTGATGCACCCACCTTGGCCTCCCAAGGTGCTGGGATTACATGCTTGAGCCACCGTGCCCAGCTGATAATGCTGTTTTTTAAACAAAGCATTCCTTGACCAGTCTAACTATATGTGATCTCATTCAATTATTCAATACATCTCTTTGTGCCAGCATTCATTTTGCTTCTCTCCTTTTTATTTATTTTTTTGAATCAGGGTCTTGCTCTGTCATCCAGGCTGGAGTACAGTGGTGTGCCAATAGCTCACTGCAACCTCCAACTCCTGGGCTCAAGTGACGGTCCCATCTCAGCCTCTCTCAGCCTCCTGAATAGCTGGGACTACAGACAGTCAACCAGAGCTAGCTAATTTTTAGATTTTTATTTATTTTTCATTATTTTGTAGACACAAGTTTTCTCTTTTTTGCCCAGGCTGGTCTCAAACACCTGGCCTTCAGGCAATCCTCCCACCTCAGCCTCCCAAAGTGTTGGGATTATAGGTGTGAGCCACCATGCCTGGCCTTGCTTCTCAATAATTACTGTGTATCTTACTGTCTGCAGCATTTGCTAGGAATTTATCATGTATGACCCATTCTTTACTGCATAGTCTTCATGAGAATGTGACTCTTCTTCCCAACAATATCATAAGTTTCTTGAAGTTAGGAACCATATTTTACATAACTTTTTATTTTCCAAAGTACCTACAGTGGTCTAGCACACCATACTTGATACCTATGGATTAAGGTACATGATAAAAGTCCAAGATTACCACCTGCTTATAAGCCAACTGTGGTAGACACGGAAGATATAGTGATGAGGAAAAGATATGATCACCACCAATGCATAAGGTACATACACTATTTCAGCCAATATAAAATAATTGTCCCATACATATATATCATTGCAACTCCATGGTTAGTATGTACACAAGCTTTCACTGATCTGTTAGAGCTGATGCCCATCAGCTATCACTACTTTCTCATAAAGTCTTCTCTCTTTCAAACAAATCTTCTTTTTATGATAAGTACTAATGATTTTAGAAGTTTAAAGATCAAGGGGTTTTTCTTTTCTTTTTCCATTTTTCAGTACTTCAAAAAAATAATAAGGTGACATCATACACTTATTACTTCACTAAAAGAATGTGCTAAACTACCTAGATGAAAAGCCAGGTGAAGGCTAAAGTAATCACCTATCATTATCATTTCTTCAGCAATTTAAACACCATACCACTTTCAAAACCAAAGTAATACTTTTGCATTAAAAAAAAAAAAAAAGAATTTGGGCCAAGCACCATGGCTCACACCTGTAATCCCAACACTCCAGGAGGCCAAGGCTGGTGGATCACTTGAGGCCTGGGGTTTGAGACCAGCCCGGGCAACATATAGCAAAACCCATTTCTAGGAAAAATAAATAATTAGCTGGGTGTGACAGTGGGTGCCTGTAGTTGTAGCTATTTGGAAGGCTGATGAGGCAGGAGGATTGCTGGAGCCCAGCAGTTCAAGGCTGCAGTAAGGCGTGTTCACACCACTATACTCCAGCCTGGGTGACAGAGCAAGACTCTGTCTCAAAAAAAAAAAAAAAAGGGTGTGTGTGGGGGGTAGAGAATGAGAAATCTAAGGAGTAAAACTATTTTTCAGAGGCTGTCTTTTTATGAAATACTGAATGGAATGAAACACATTTTACTTAAATATCCTATATAATACAAATGATCATGTTAGATATTACTATTTATGCTAGTTCTAGTACGGATTGTTTTATTGTAAAAATGACAACAATATTCTGTAAGACAGAAGCAGTACTTTAGGGTAAAGTGCTTAAATCAAAATAAAGAGCAAAAGGGTTAGGCACAGGAAATTTCTTGGGCGCTACAGCCTAGTCACTTGAATCATGATCAGATAATAAATGTAAAAGCTCTCACAATTATTTAAAAAGAAAACAGCAACAGAGAAAGCCCACTTTTAAGCTTTTATTAAGTGATGTGCATTATAATCTAGTAAATGAAGGAATGGGGAAGAGGAAGCCAGTTAGCAGATTAGCAGAAAGCTAGGAAACATCTCTGTATATAGAAAAGCAGAACTACATGGTACCTTTAGTACTGATAAATATATACCTTATATACAGAAAGACTTCTGTGTATCTTCTGGTAAAAAGGCATGATTTTGTCAAATCAAATGAGTACAATGCAAAAATAAAAAATAGTTCTGCTTACAAACATACACAGCTGAACAAACACACAATGGTAATAACAGGCATATAAGACTGTGATTCTCAATGTTTTCCAAGACAGTGACTACACTGTGAAATTTACCTCGGAAAGTCCTGAATACCAGCACAACTTCTGAATTATGACTGACTTGCACAGCAAGAACTCAGAAGGGGTCAGAGATTATTTCACGATAATCAGTTTTATTTCCTTTATCGGAAATTCAACGTGCGTCAGGTGAATGCAAAGAAACGGAAGATGAACATGTATCTATGTCTAATGTGTAGTCAAAGGAATTTAATTTTTACCCCTATAAGTTCAGTGCAGACTTTAGCTTTGGTAATAGCAGAGCAGCTTGTATAAGGCTAACACTCAGCAATGATTAACTCTGGATACGGGGACATTTCTTTTTTCTTTCTTTTTCTTTTTTTTTTTTGAGACAGGGTCTCGCTCTGTTGCCCAGGATGGAGTGCGGTGGCATGATCTTTGTTCACTGCTGCCTCAACCTCCTGGGCCAAGCAATCCACCCAGCTCAACCTCCCAAGTAGCTGGGACTACCACACTGGGCTAATTTCTCTGTTTTTTTGTAGAGACAGGGTTCCGTCATGTTACCCAAGCAGGTCTCAACTCCTGGGCTCAAGCAATCAGCCTGCCTTGCCTTGGCCTCCCAAAAGTGCTGGGAATACAGACGTGTGCAACTGCACCCAGCCCAAGAGGGGCAGTTCTTTACATAAAAAAGCCAACAGATAATGAAGACATAATGGTTCTAAATATGTACACACTTACTAACATAACTTCAAAACACAAGAAGTAACAGTTGACAGAACTAATCAGCAAAGCGAACAATACATCTTTGCTGTTGTAGATTTCAATATCCCCTTCTCAGTAACTGACAGAACTGGACAAAAAAGGATATATAAGGTGTTTTATTGTTGTTGTTGTTGTTGTTGTTTATTGAGACAGACAGAGTCTTGTTCTGTTGCCCAGGCTGGAATGTAGTGGCACAATCATGCCTCACTGCAGCCTTGAACTCGTGGGCTCAAGCAATCCTCTGCCTCAGTCTCCTGAGTAGCTGGAACTACAGGTGTATGGCACCATGCTCAGCTAATTTTCAAAAAAAATTTTCTTCTTTTGTAGAGACAGGGTTTCAACTATGTTGACCAGGATGGTTTTGAACTCCTGGCCTCAAGTGATCCTCCCACATCCACCTCTTGAACTGCTGGGATTATGGGCATGAGCCGCTGTGCCTGGCCAGGCTATGTAAGATTTGAGAATGCTATCAAACATGTTAACTAGTATACCTAACAACTGTAAAAAAAAATCCTTTTTCCAGTACATATAAGAACATTCAATAAGATAGACCATATGACAGGCCATAAAACTTGTCTCAATAAATTACAAATCACTGAAATATTACAGAGTGTATTCTCTGACTATAATTAATACAGACTTAAATTAGAAACCAGTAACAATTAAGATTATCTAGAAATGTCCCTAAACATTGGGAAATTAACAACATATGTCTGTATCTTCACTGCTGTGGTCATTATACCTGTAAATACATTTATCAAAACTCATCTAATAGTCAACTTAAGATGTATACATTTCACTGTACATAAATGTTTATCTCAATTATATATATAAAAAAATTTTTTTTTTCCTTGAGACACTCTTGTCCTGTCACCCAGGCTGGAGTGCAGTGGCATGATTTTGACTCACTGCAACCTCAGCCTCCTGGGTTCAAGTGATTCTCTTGCCTCAGACTCCCGAGTAGCTGGGATTACACGTGTGTGCCACCACACCCAGCTAAATTTTTTATTTTTTAGTAGAACTCCTGACCTCAAATGACCCGCCTGCCTCAGCCTCCCAAAGTGCTGGGATTATAGGCATGAGCAACCATGCCTAGCCTGACAAAAAAATTCAACGTGCGTCAGGTGAATGCAAATAAAGGGAAAATGAACATGTATCTATGTCTAACATGTAGTCAAAACAGCAAATGAAGGGCAATTCCCCAAGTAACCTGGCTTCTCTAGGGATTGTTCAGTCTAGCTTAGAAAATTCTTAAGACAGAACCAACGCCATGAAATAAATCTTATTTTTATGGCAAAACAATGCAGCTCTAAGAATTTGCCAAAAAAAAAAAAGTATATTATCATTAATTCAATGAACATTTATTGAGTTTGTTGTTTAGTGGGGAGGCAGGATAAACTGACAATTAAAAAATTTCTGGCCAGATACAGTGGCTCACGCCTGTAATCTCAGCACTCTGAGAGGCTGAGGTGGGCGGATCACTTGAGGCCAGGAGTTTCAGACCAGCCTGGTCAACCTGGCAAAACCCTGTCTCTACTAAAAATATAAAAATTAGCTAGACATGGTGGCGTGCACTTATAATCCAAGCTAGTCAGGAGGCTGAGGCACAGAATCACTTGAACCTGGGGCTTGGTGAGGAGGTTGTAGTGAGCTGAGATCATGCCTCTTACTCCAGCCTGGAGCAGCAGGCGAGACTCTGTCTTAAAAACAAACAAAAACAAAACAAAACAAAAAAATCTAAATTAAAGAGTAAGAAGGGGCTGGGTGTGGTGGCTCATGCCTGTAATCCCTAGCACTTTGGGAGGCAGTGGATCATGAGGTCAGGAGTTGAGACCAGCCTGGCCAATATGGTGGCTCCCTGTTTCTGTAAGTAAAAATTGGCTGGAATTGTGGTGGCTAAGCCTGTAGTCCCAGCCATTTGAGAGGCTGTGAGGCAGGAGAATTGCTTGAACCCAGGAGCCAGAGGTTGCAGTGAGCTGAGGGTGTACCACTGCACTCCAGTCTGGCGACAGAAACAGAACTGTACCAAAAAAAAAAAAAAGTAGGAATACTATTGCAATAATCAGAAAAGGCCTTGGGAGCTGGGGAGTCTTGCTCTGTAAGCCCAGGCTGGAGTGCAGTAACTTTGAAGTCAGCTGCCTCCTGGAAATCTCGAACCGAGCATTTCTCCTGCCTCAGCCTCCTGAGTAGCTGGGATTATAGGCACGCGTCACCATGCCCAGCTAATTTTTGTATTTTTAGTAGAGACGAGGTTTCACCATGTTGGCCAGGCTGGTCCTGAATTCCTGGACCTTGTGATTCACCCGCCTCGGCCTCCCAAAGTGCTGGGATTATAGGTGTGAGCCACCATGCCCAGCCCAGAAAGGCTCTTAATCTAAATTTGATTATGTCTGAACAGAGTTACAAATATTAGATAGGGAAGAAACTATTTTAGGAAGAAGGACAATAACATACAATAAAAATACGAGAAAATGGTCTATATGGAGTACTTCAAGCACGTATATAGTGGCCAAAGATTAGGATAGTAAGGTATGAGGGGGCTATATCAAAGATGTTATTGAACTGCATGTTCTGGCCTACAAGGAGTTTAACATTCATAATAAAATTCACAGAGTAAACTGATCAGCTTGGCATTTCAAAATAATCACTCTGGTAACAAGATGTAAAATAAACTAAAATGGGGCAAGACTAAAGGCATTTATCAGTTAAAAAGCTATGGTAACAGGCAAGGCTACTAGATAGCAAGGGCCTCAATATACCAGTAGGAAGCGTAGTTAAGACTCAGTGTCTAAATGATTGTTTCCAAGGTATGAATGCAGATGAGTCAAAGAGCTTCTGGATTTCACTAGGTTTTCTCTCCTACTTCATGAAGACTTATTTTGACACTTGGCTACATAACAACTATTTAATTCTTGTGTACAAATTTGGCTATTACATTTTGAATGTAGGAAGCTTGTCTTCTCTATCTAGCAGGGGTTAGGAAAACAGTACTTACTTGTTCAAACAACAAACTGAATAGATTTGAGACTATTGCTGATCCATCTCTATGGCTTTATACCAGTCTTTTTAAAAAAGTATATCACGCATGAGAAATTCCCTGAGATACTTTTCTTCTTTTTTTTTTTTTGAGACAGAGTCTCGCTCTGTCAGCAGGCTGGAGTGCAGTGGCATGATCTTGGCTCACTGCAACCTCCACCTCCCGGGTTCAAGCGATTCCCCTGCCTCAGCCTCCCTAGTAGCTGGGACCACAGGCAAGTGCCACCACGGCCAGCTAATTTTTGTATTTTTAGTGAAGATGAAGTTTCACCATGTTGGCCAAGATAGTCTTAATCCCTTGACCTCATGATCCGCCTGCCTTGGCCTCCCCAAGTATTGGGATTACAGGCGTGAGCCACAACAACCGGCCAAGAAATTCCCTGAGATTCTTGTTTAAAATGTAGATGTATTAGGACACTATACTAAACTCACTGGAATCAATATCCATAAGTACCCCGAACCAGTTATTTATTTATTTATTTATTTGAGACAGAGTCTCGCTCTGTTGCCCAGGCTGGAGTGCAGTGGCGCGATCTCTGCTCACTGCAACCTCTACCTCCCGGATTCAAGCAATTCTCCTGCCGCAGCCTCCCGAGTAGCTGGGATTATAGGCGTGTGCCACCACGCCCATCTAATTTTTTGTATTTTTAGTAGAGACGGGGTTTCACCATGTTAGCCAGGATGGTCTCGATCTCCTGACCTTGTGATCTGCCCGCCTGGGCCTCCCAAAGTGCTGGGATTACAGGCGTGAGCCACCATGCCTGGCCTATTTATTTATTTTTTTTATACAGCGTCTCACTTTGTTGCCCTGGCTGGAGAGCAATGGTGCGATCAATTCACTGCAACCTCAGGCTCCCAGGATCAAGCGATTCTCCTACCTCAGCCTCCCAGGTAGCTGAGACTAGAGGGGCACACCACCATGCCTGGCTAATTTTTGTACGTTTTTGGTAGAGACGAGAATTCACCATGTTGGCCAGGTTGGTTTTGAACTCCTGACCTCAAGTGATCTGCCTGCCTTGGCCTCCCAAAGTGCTGGGATTACAGGTGTGACCCACCATGCCCAGCTGGAACCTGTATCTTAAATAAACTTCCAGGTAACAATTATGTACATTAAAGTTTAGACCCATTAAACAATTCTCCAATCCTCTTCCTAGGGAAAATTTGCCATTCTAAAACCTTCGTCCTTTCCCGTTTTTTTGAGACAGGGTCTTGTTATGTCACCACTCAGGCTGGAGTGCAGTGGCACGATCAGGACTCACTGCAGCCTCAATCCCCTGGGCTCAAATGGGTCCTCTTGCCTCAGCCTCCCAAGCAGCTGGGACTATAAGTGTGCACCAACACACCCGGCTAATTTTTTGATGTTTTATAGACGAGGTCTCACTTATTTTTCCCAGGCTGATCTTGAACTCCTGGCCTCAAGTGATCCTCCCACCTTGGCTTCCCAAAGTCCTGGGATTACAGGTATGAGCCACCAAGCTCAGGCCTAAAACTGTCCTTTCTTATTGTTGTCTGGATATTATTCTCTCTGCCAAGGACAGTAAAGGAAGATTACATTCCCAGCCTCAATGGTTAACTATATGTCTTTAAAAATATAAAATATAAGAAACGTTTGTCATATATTTTTTATTAAAGTTTCCAATGGCATGGTAAACATTAGATTTCTAATATATGCACTGAACTCCAACCACATTAAGTGCATTGTCTAGAATAAAGAGTTGAACTACGGTTATTTGCAGATTTGATTTAGACTTAACTTAGGAAAATTTGAATTTTTCTATATAGCTTATATGTGCAATGATATCAAAGACCATGATTTTTTAAAATATTAGGATGATTTGTAATGAAACTAAAAGGGTAAACATTTCTTTCACTTCTAGTCATTTAAATATTTGTTTTTTATTAAAAATTTTGTTTCTAAGTATTACGCCATAAGAAGTAATTAGTTATATTTGACTAGTTCTGAAGTTCCTTTAAAAAAACTTTTAGGCTGGGCGCGGTGGCTTACGCCTGCATTCCCAGCACTTTGGGAGGCTAAGGCGGGCGGATCGCAAAGTCAGGAGATCGAGACCATCCTGGCTAACATGGTGAAACCCCGTCTCTACTAAAAATACAAAAAATTAGGCATGGTGGTGGGCGCCTGTAGTCCCAGCTACTCAGGAGGCTGAGGCAGGAGAATGGTGTGAACCTGGGAGGCGGAGCTTGCAGTGAGCTGAGATCGCGCCATTGCACTCCAGCCTGGGCGACAGAGCAACACTCCATCTCAAAAAAAACAAAAACAAAAAAAAAAACTTTTAGACCAGGCATGGTGGCTCATGTCTGTAATCCTACCGCTTTGGGAGGCTGAGGCAGGCGGATCACGAGGTCAGGAGTTTGAGACAAGCCTGACAAACATGAAGAACCCCGTCACTACTAAAAAAAAGAAAAAATTCAAAAATTAGTTGGGCATGGTGGCATGTGCCTGTCATCCCAGCTACTCGGGAAGCTGAGGCAGGAGAATTGCTTGAACCTGGGAGTGGAGGTTGCAGTGAGCCAAGACCACACCACTGCACTCCAGCCTGGGCGACAGAGCAAGATTCCATCTCCCAAAAAAAAAAAAAAAAAAACCCAAGAAAAAAAAAACCCAGAAAGGTTATTTGGAAAAAATAAAAACAAAAGAAAAAACCCATAAAAATTCAATAAATAAACAATCCATTAAAAAGTAACGTTATTTGTTAGCTAATACTTCAAATCAGCAAGTCATTTTCCCAAATGACAAAATATATTCTATAAGATTAATCACTGCCAGTTGAAAGGGGAAGATGTTAACCAATTATTTAAATGTGCTTTTATTTTTATATATATATATTTTTGGAGCTGGAGTTTCACTATTGTTGCCCAGGCTGGAGTGCAATGGCGCGATCTCGGCTCACTGTAACCTCTGCCTCCTGGGTTGTTCAAGTGATTCTCCTGCCTCCGCCTCCCGAGTTGCTGGGATTATAGGCACCCACCACCACGCCCAGCTAATTTTTTCTATTTTTAGTAGAGACGGGGTGTCACCATATTGGTCAGGCTGGTATCGAACTCGTGGCCTTAGGTAATCTGCCCGCCTCAGCCTCCTAAAGTGCTGGGATTACAGGCGTGAGCCACCGTGCCTGACCTAAATGTGCTTATTAAACTAATATTTTAATTTTTTATTTGGTTTCATTCTCTCATTTGGGGGTTCCAGGACTTTGTCTTCCTTGGCTGAATTATATGAGCAGACAAAGCATGGTCTCCAAACAGTGAAATAAAATACTGTGGCACTCCCTTACAAAACCTAAGATAAGTAATGGTTTTTGTGAGTTAAGAAGGAAGCTACAGCCGGGCGTGGTGGCTCAAGCCTGTAATCCCAGCACTTTGGGAGGCCGAGACGGGCGGATCACGAGGTCAGGAGATCGAGACCATCCTGGCTAACACGGTGAAACCCCGTCTCTACTAAAAAAAATACAAAAAACTAGCCGGGTGCGGTGGCAGGCGCCTGTAGTCCCAGCTACTCGGGAGGCTGAGGCAGGAGAATGGCGTGAACCTGGGAGGCGGAGCTTGCAGTGAGCCGAGATCCGGCCATTGCACTCCAGCCTGGGCGGCAGAGCGAGACTCCGTCTCAAAAAAAAAAAAAAAAAAAAAAAAAAAGAAGGAAGCTACAAAAAATTAAGTCAACTCAGTTTCAAAAGTTATAAAATAAAAGTTTTGGTTACATTTATATTTAAAAGACAATAAAATAAAGTCCCAACAGCATCAGGAAATTCACCAAGATGAGATGTTCAGATAGATAATCTAAATAAGGAAAAACAGTAAAGTAGTAAATGGTGGGTTTGTTTTGTTTTGTTTTTTTTCAGACAGGGTCTTACTCTGTTACCCAGGCTGAGTTCAGTGGCATAATCATGTCTCACTGCAGTCTCAAATTCCCGGACTCCAGCGATCTTCTCACTTCAGCCTCATGAGTAGCTGGGGCCACAGGTGCATGCCACCACACTCAGCTAATTTTTGTATTTTTTATAAAGACGGGGTTCTTGCTATGTTGCCTAGGCTGGTCTCAAACTCCTGAACTTAAGGGATCCTCCTGCCTCAGCCTCCCAAAGTGCTGGGATTACAGGTGTAAGCCACTGCACCCAGCCGCAAATGGTTTTGAATTCAGGACAAGATTGTAAAAGAAATCTCTCCTCATTATCACTAGACAGCTACATCTGCCTGTATGGGTTAGGCTTTTGGAAAAAAAATATATACCTAGTAATAAAAATGTTCTAATATCAGATTATGGTAATAGTTGTACAATGCTATAAATTTACTAAAAATTGGCTAGGCAGAGGGGCTCACATCTATAATCCCAACATCTTGGGAGGCCAAGGTGGGAGGATCACCTGAGTCTAGGAGTTCAAGACTAGCCTGGGCAACATGGCAAGAACATATTCTCTGGAAAAAAATTAAAAATTAGCTGGACAAGGTGGTGCGTGCCTGTAGTCCCAGCTATTCTGGAGGCTGCGGTGGGAGAATCACTTGAGCCTGAGAGGTCAAGGCTGCAATAAGCTGTGATTATGCCACTGCACTCCAGCCTGGGAAACAGAGCAAGACCTCATCTCAAAAAAATAAAAATAAGAGAGGCAGGGCATGGTGGCTCACACCTGCAATTCCAGCACTTTGGGAGGCCGAGGCAGGCGGATCATGAGGTCAGGAGATGGAGACCATCCTGCTTAACATGGTGAAACTCTGTCTCTACTAAAAATACAAAAAAATTAGCTGGGCATGGTGGTGGGCGCCTGTAGTCCCAGCTACTCAGGAGGCTGAGGCAGGAGAATCGCTTCAACCTGGGAGGCGGAGGTTGCAGTGAGCCAAGATCGCGCCACTGCACTTCAGCCTGGCGACAGAGTGAGACTCCATCTCATATAAATAAATAAAAAATAAAAATAATAAAAATAAAATCGGAAGCAATCAAACATCATGAAGACACCAGACATCAGTAGTGCTTACTATATGCTATCTGATAATTCTAGAGCTTCTAAACCTATGAGGCTACTTAGGGTCGGGGCTAGGGGACTACAGCAATGCCTGCTTCAGCTATTAACCAAGAAAAGGATAGCCTGAAAGCAGGATATAGAAGCAACTAGCTCACACCCTTATCAAAATCTCTCTAAAAGAGAAAGCCAGCTGGGTTTGGTGGCTCACACCTGTAATCCCAGCACTCTGGGAGGCAGAGGCAGGCAGATCACTTAAGGCAAGGAGTTTGAGACAAGCCTGATCAACAAGGTGAAACCCTGTCTCTACTAAAAGTACAAAAATTAGCCTGGCACAGTGTAGCACACCTGTAATCCCAGCTACTGGGGAATGTGAGGCATGAGAATCACTTGAACCCTGGAGGCAGAGGTTGCAGTGAGCCGAGATTGCACCACTGCACTCAGCCTGGGAGATAGAGTGAAACCCTGTCTCAAACAAAAAATAAATAAATATAAAAGAAAAAATATATAAGAAATAGAAAAGAGAAAGTCAGATGAAGCTACCCACTGCTTTGTCTTAGAATAGTGGCATATGGCTAATATAATGGTATTACACAAATTATTTAACTGTCTGTGGCTCCTATGGGTTAATTTACTTATCACTTACTACGTTCCATACACATTGCTAGGTTCTGGGAATATATAATTCTGATGAGAGAGAGAGAGAGAGATTTTCAATACACTGTGGTAAAGTATAACACTGAGATCAGGTCTGTGAAAACACGTAAGAGAATCAGGTGTCACAGACAGGAGGTAGGATGGGAAATGTCAGAGAAAATGTTGCTGAAGAGCTGACATCTAAACTGAAACTTATAAGGAGTACAATTAGGAAAGCAAAAAAAATGAACATTCTAAGCAAAGGAAACAAAAGCATGAGCAAAAATATCAAACCATGAAACAATATGTTAATGAGGAAAGAATGAGTGATCATTCAGTATTACTTACATAATGGTTCAAGGCATGGAGGGAAATAAAGTATAAAAAAATAACAATATAAAGACTTTTTCATAAAGCTTTAATTATTTAAAAGATGCTACTGTTACCCTCTGTTGATCACCCTCAATTAAGAAAATTATTGGTCTAAGCCAGGCGTGGTGGCTCACGCCTATAATCCCAGCACTTTGGGAGGCTGAGGCAGATGGATCACGAAGTCAGGAGACTGAGACCATCCTGGCTAACACGGTGAAACCCCGTCTCTACCAAAAACACAAAAAATTAGCCAGGTATGGTGCGGGCGCCTGTAGTCCCAGCTACTTGGGAGGCTGAGGCAGGAGAATGGCATGAACTTGGGAGGTGAAGCTTGAAGTGAGCCAAAATCGCGCCACTCCACTGTACTCTAGCCTGGGTGACAGAGCAAGACTCCGTCTCAAAAAACAAAAAAAAACCAAATCTAAATACATATATATATGTCCATAAATCTTATAAATCTGGGACCACTACTCTATATGATATATAGCCTTGAAGAGTCAAGCAGGTGAGTCTCTGGCTGACCTATCTTGTAAATGACTTGATAATTTGACATCTCCCTATATTTTCCCGCCTTCCCCCAAAAAGACCTGTTGTAAACACTGTTCAAACACCAGCAGTTTATTAAGGATAAAGTAATCAGAATTTACTTTTACAACAAGTAGAAGAACACCATTACTGACAGCAAATACTCGCTTTCATTTATCTCAGTCTTGGCATCAAACTCAGAAATACGGACAGCAAATATTTATTTTCATTTATTTCAGTCTTGGCATCAAGCTCTGAAATAAAGAAAATTTACTAGCCAGGCATGGTGGCTCACACCTGTAATCCTAGCACTTTGAGGGGCCGAGGCAGGCGGATCACCTGAGGTTGGGAGTTCAAGACCAGCCTGACCAACATGGAAAAAACCCCGTCTCTACTAAAAATACAAAATTAGCCGGGCGTGGTGGCGCATGCCTGTAATCCCAGCTACTCGGGAGGCTGAGGCAGGAGAATCGCTTGAACCCAGGAGGCAGAGGTTGCAGTGAGCTGAGATCGCGCCATTGCATTACAGCCTGGGCAATAAGACAGAAACTCCATCTCAAAATAGAAGGAAAGAAAGAAAATTTACCTTTAAAGCAATGCAGTAGGAATGTAGTGAGAGGAGAGTATGGTAGATTTACCACTTTGCAGTAGTTCTGTTCACAATCTGAAGTTTGGCAAGTTTTTTCTTTTTCCAAAAACGATGCCACATTTATATTTTTCACTGTTTGAAAATACACTGCTAGTTTGTAAGGCCTGCTCTTGCCAGGGGGAAGAAAACCATAAACCAGAGAATAGAATACTCACACAATTATTTCACGTTTTTTCAATTTGGTAACCTCAACTCAACTTACCTGCTTTACATTGTATCCAGCTTTTGCACTAGTTTCAATAAACATAACATTCAGCTCTTTGGCTTTCCTCTCTCCCTCCTCAATTGACACTTGCCTGTAAAGAAACAAACAAACTTCTTACTTTTGAGACATAGACAATATTATAAAGATTATAAAGAAAGCTCTGAAAATAACTTTCCTTGACATAAGGACTGGTTATATAGGTCAGATTAGTTTGAAAATTCATTAATCTGCCACACTTTTGAAATTTGTGTGTTTTGTGTGTTTCTGTGTGTGTATACTTTTTTTAAAAAGACTTTTTGTTACTGATTTGCTTTCACTTGACTGGGCTCATCCTGTAATTTTTTTACTTTTAAAAACTTAATAGCTTGAGGATGCTTGAGTCCAGGAATGTGGAGGCTGCAGTGAACCATTATTAGGCCACCACATCACTGCACTCCAGTCTGGGCAACAGACCCTGTCTCAAAAAAAGAAAAAGCTAAAAATAAAACAAAAAACGCTTAATAGCTTGCCTCTTTCCCTTAGTATCAGAACATAGGCTTTTAGCCTTAAAATTCAAATCTTTGTGTAAAATAATTTTTATGGCTAGACAATTTCTGTCAATTTGCTCCTATAATTTATGTGACCATTTCCAAACTATTAGAATGCAAGTTGTTTTCCAATTTTACACTACCATGAAAATTTTTGCCCTAAATATTTGTGCTTGATATTTTGTGCACTGCAAATCATTTCCTCAGGTTAGATTTTGTGGATTTCTTCTTTTTGAGACAGAGTTTTGCCCTTGTCGCCCAGGCTGGAGTACAATGGCATGATCTCAGCTCACTGCAACCTCCACCACCTGGATTCAAGCGATTCTCCTGCCTCAGCCTCCTGAGTAGCTGGTATTACAGGTGCCTATCACCATGCCTGGCTAATTTTCGTATTTTTAGTAGAGACGGGGTTTCACCATGTTGGCCAGGCTGGTCTCGAACTCCTGGCCTCAGGTGATCCACCCATCTCAGCCTACCAAAGTGTTGGGATTAGAGGCATGAGCCACTGTGCCTGGCCGATTTTGTGGATTTATCTAAGTGAAGTAAGTGAGTCAAACACATGTATGGTAAACCCTCTAGATACAAAATATTAATACTTTAATATTTCCTTTACAGGGTATTTTGTGATGCATTACAATTCACATTGTGTCTGAAATTGTGAGCTCTCAAGTGCAAGATTATATCATTTATATTGGTATTCCTAATGCCTAAGCTGACAGGTAAGTATTCCATAAATATACAAATGTTCTAATTAGTTACATTTAAACTATCAGCAGACAAACCCTGCTTCCTACAACACAGAAAACTGAGCAATGGAAGAGAACTTCCACAAGCGTCCATCTACTTGCAAGTGTGCCCTTATGTTCTACCTCTAGTCCTATTACTATGAAAGAATTGTCCTTATTCTCAAAACTTACACTTATGTATTAGATCCCATTCCCTTCTTGCCTACAAGAAATTATTATTCTAGAATTCTCCACTCCCTAAAAACAAGAACATTCTTACATAACACTCCAACTGTTAAGATTTTACATTTGCTTGTTTTATCTTCTCATTTTCTCCATGTATATAAATTTTCTAAAACACTTTTTAAAAAAACTATTTGAGAGTAAACTGCCAATCTGCAGACCTTTAGCCTTAAATACTTCAGCAGTGTGAATTTCCTAAAAACAAGGACATTCTCTTATACAACCACAGTACAATTATTAAATTTGGGAATTAACATCAATATACCATCATTGAATCTATAGGTTTTATTCTTCTGTCAATTATCCCAATAATGTCCTTTACTGCCAGTTATTTCAATGTCCTTTATAGCAAATTAAATACTTCTTTAGAAATAAACTTTCTCAATTATTTGCTTATCCTGAGGTACTTAGAACAAGGAGGGAAGGAGTGATGGAGGCAGGGAGAGGAAAGGAGGATAAATGCTCGAGTCAGTCTCTGGCATGTTCCAAAGGTGACCAATGAGTTTTCTCCTTAACTATATTATTATTATTATTATTACTATTACTTGTGGATTTAAACATTTTACAGTAATTACTGATTTTCGAATTTTCCTACAGTTTGACCAGTAGAGCTTGAGTTGGCTCTCCTGAATCTGACATAACCTCAGTGGTCTTTTTTTTTTTTTTTTTTTGAGACGGAGTCTCTCTGTTACCCAGGCTGGAGTGCAGTGGCGCGATCTCAGCTCACCGCAAGCTCCGCCTCCCGGGCTCACGCCATTCTCCTGCCTCAGCCTCCCGAGTAGCTGGGACTACAGGCGCCCGCCACCACGCCTGGCTAATTTTTTATATTTTTAGTAGAGACGGGGTTTCACCTTGTTAGCCAGGATGGTCTCGATCTCCTGACCTCGTGATCCGCCCGCCTCGGCCTCCCAAAGTGCTGGGATTACAGGCGTGAGCCACCGCGCCCGGCTCAATGGTCTTTAATAACTTCTTTGATTTATGGTATGACATGATGTTCCAGCCCCATTGTGTACATTTTCTGGACCAGATGCCAAATTTGTCATTTCTTTAAGTAGCCCTGGTTCCTTTGGAAAGAAACAGTATTTACATATGGTAATGTGGGCTCATTCCTCCTGGTTTAAGCCCTTTCAGTAGACAGAGCTAGAAAATATTAAAAATTTTCAAATGCTAAAAAATGTAATGAAGTCATGCTTATATTTGTTATTTATATTTAACTTTATTAATCTTATATCTGTATTTCCATCTCCCGTGTCCAAAATCCCAGTTCCCCAAGACAATCATTAATCAAAGTATTCATTTATTTTATGCAGAATACAGACAATCATTTTGAAATAACAATATCCAACATCATCACCAATATGTTCACTAAAAACAGTTAAGATCTAGCCGAGTGTCGTGGCTCACACCTGTAATCCCAGCAAGGTGGGTGGATCATTTGAGGTCAGAGTTGAAGACTAGCCTGGCCAACATGGTAAAATCCCATCTCTAATAAAAATACGAAAATTAGCCGGGCGTGGCTGGGAACAGAGGCTCACGCCTGTAATCCCAGCACTTTAGGAGGCCAGGGCGGGTAGATCACAAGGTCAGGAGATTGAGACCATCCTGACTAATATAGTGAAACCCCTTCTCTACTAAAAATACAAAAAATTAGCTGGGCGTTGTGGCAGGCGCCTGTAGTCCCAGCTACTCAGGAGGCTAAGGCAGGAGAATGGCTCGAACCCGGGAGGCGGAGCTTGCAGTGAGCCAACACTGCGCCATTGCACTCCAGCCTGGGTGACAGAGTGAGAGTCCATCTCAAAAAAAAAAAAAAAAAAAGGAAATTAGCTGGGCATCCCTATAGTCCCAGCTACTCAGGAGGCTGAAGCAGGAGAATCACTTGAACCTAGGAGGCGGAGGTTGCAGTGAGCCGAGGTTGTGCTATTGCACTCCAGCCTGGGCGACAGAGTAAGACTCAGTCTCAAAAAAAAAAAAAGTTAATTTTTTTTTTTTTTTTTTGAGACAAGGTCTTGCTCTGTTGCACACGAGTGCAGTAGCAGGATTGTAGCACACTGTAACCTCGAACTCCTGGCCTCAAATGATCCTTCTGCCTCAGCTTCCTTTGGGAATAGAGGTGGTAAGCCACTATGCCCAGCCCATTTTCATTAAACTTATGATTTATCTTTCCTTTTTGGCCCTTATTTATAGTTTAATGGCTATACAGGTCCCAGTCCCTCATTTTGGCCACTCATGGGCCCACTAATTGGGACTCAAAGGCTTTCTGCTCAAAGGCATAGATGCACAGGAGTGCACTTCCACTACACATGCATTTACCACCTGGTATCTCTGAAGCAGTGGCTTCCCTTCAAACTCTGCGGACACCACCAGGACTTGAAAGATGGACATACAGCACAGTGGTGTGAGGGTTGTATCCTCTACCTCCACCATGCTCTGTCTCCAGGTCCCTCTGCAGCTTCTCCTAAAGTATTTGATGCTGAGCTCCACAGCAGCAGTCCAGCTGGGATGGCAGCCCAGTAGAGTCCTCATTTTGTTTTGGGTAATGTGTATATACATCTGTATTTCTCTCTTAAGTAAACTGTACCATGTTACAGATGACTTCACCTTGCATTCACTTAGTCATATATCCTGAAGATTAACTCCATAGTAATATATACTTTCTTCGTTCCTTTTTGTACCTGTCTAGTACTCCTTTAAAAGGATGTTTGTAAGTTTGTCAAACCATTTTCCTTTTGTGGACATCTGGGTTGTTTACAGTCTTTAGATATTACAAATAGTGCTATAGGAAATAGACTTGTATATATGTCTTTTTGTACTCTTACCAATGTATCTTGAGGAGATTCCTAGAAGTGGGATTTCCAGGTCAAAGGCTAAACGTCTATGTTAGATATTGCCAAAAAGCAACTCTCTCTCCTCCATAGGAGTATTACCATTCTGCGTTGCCTCAGCAATTCATGAGAGTAACTGTTTTCCTTATAGCCTTGCTAGCAGAGGACTTCAACAAACTTGGAATTCTGGCAGTCTGAATCTGAGGCAAAAATATTTCTCAGTGTAGTTTCAATCAGTACTTCAGTAAGAGCAAGACTGAGCTTCTTTTCAGATAATTAAGAGCTATGTTACTTTCTCCATAACTGTTCATATTTCTAGTCAATTTTTCTATAGTGATGTTTATCTTTACTTTTAGAGGCTTTTTATATATTTGGGATATTAGCCATTTTTGATACAATTTACAAATACTTTTCCCTAGTTTGCCATTTGCTTTGTTTATAATGTTTTATGTAATCAAACTTAACATTTTCCCTTATTTTGTGTCATAGCATTAGTATCATTAAGAACCAGAATTCAGTTAGTCCTTATTTTATTTTCACAATTAAATCTCTAATCCCTTCAGAATTTGTACTAGTGTAATATGAGAACTTGATCCAATTTTATCTTTTTCTATACAGTTAACCAGTTACTCCAATCAATTTATTACATAGTTCATTTCCCCCAGTGATTTGAGGTACCACCTTCATACTTATTTTCTATATGAAACCGGGTCTGTTTCTAGCCTTTCTTTCTTTTTTATTTTTTTTGAGACAAAGTCTCACTCTGTCGGCCAGGCTGGAGTGCAGTAGCATGATCTCAGCTCACTGCAACCTCTGCCTCCCAGGCTCAAGCAATTCTTTTGCCTCAGCCTCCCGAGTAGCTGGGATTACAGGCACGTGCCACCACGCCCGGCTAATTTTTGTATTTTTAGTAGAGATAGGGTTTCACCATGTTGGCCAGGCTGGTCTTGAACTCTTGACCTCAGGTAATCCGCCTGCCTTGGCCTTCCAAAGTGCTGGGATTATAGGCATGAGCCACCACGCCCGGTTCTTTCTAGCTTTTCTACTCTGTTCTACTTTTCTGTAACTATTCATGCAGCAAGACCACATTGCTTTAATTATAGAGGCTTCTTTTTTTTTTTTTGGACAGTCTCACTCTCACCCAGGCTAGAGTGCAATGACACGATCTCAGATCACTTACTTCCACCTCCTGGGGTCAAGTGATTCTCATGTCTCAGTCAACCAAGTAGCTGGGATTACAGGCATGTGCCACCTTGCCTGGCTAATTTTTATATTTTTAGTAGAGACAGGGTTTTTCTATGTTGGCCCAGGCTGGTCTCGAACTCCTGGCCTCAAGTGATCTGCCTGCCTCGGATTCCCAAAGTGCTGGGAGGTGTGAGCCACCACGCTGGCCAGATTTTTCTTTTACTATTATTAATATAAATAGGGTCATCTTGTTCATCTTATCTTATAACTTCAGAGGTAAGAGGGGCATTCTGTCTTGAACCTACTGTAGTGAGATTTTCAACCCCATCACTTCAGTGTGACTACCTGTCAACAACATTAATAACCTTCAAACTTCTAAATCCAATGGGTAATTCTCAGTCTTCATTTGGTTTGACCTTAAAGAGCATGTGGTATAGTTAATAACTGTCTTCTCCTTAAAACATTTATTTTCATTTGGCTTTCAGAACACTGTATCCACCTGGTTTTCCTCCTACTTTTGTGGCCAATTTCTCCTTCTTACTTGTTTCACCAGTTCCTCTTTACTTCCTTAACTTCTCAGTCAGTGGATCTTAACCAGGGGCAATCTGGGGAGAGAGTTTGGTTGTCACAACCTGGTTATGTGTGTGCTACCGGTATCTACTGGGAAGAAGCCAAGGATATTGCTAAATATCCTAAAATACCCTAAAATATCCTAAAACGCACAGGACAAGAATTACCTGGCCCAAAATGTCAATAGTGCCAAGACTGAAAGATCCTGTTTTAAATAAAAAATACCCTAAAATGTACTCCTTGGTCCTCTTCTCTAGCTACAATTACTCCCTTGCTGATCCCATACAGTCTCATGGTTTTAAATACCATCTATACGCTGATGACTCCCAAACATGTATCTACCCTGGACTGTTCCTCTGAACCCCAGACACATATCATCCAACTGCGTATCTGACATCTTCACTAAGATTTCTAATGGCCATTCTAAACTTAACATGACCAAAACTCAGGTCATGTTCTCTCCTAAAACAGCTCTTTAGACAGTCGCTCTTATCTCAAGTTAATGACAGTCACCCAGGCCAAAAATCAGGTATCATCCTCAACTGCTTCTTCACTCACACTCCACATTCCACCCATCAGTATGTAATCCATCCACTGCATAAGTATATCCTGATAGCTCTATCTTCAAAACACATCTGAACTGAACCACTTATCACTGTATAAGCTATCACTGTCTTAGTCCAAGTCATAATTTCTTGCTTGGATGACAGACTGGATTAGCCTCCTTACTCGTCTTCTCACTCCCATTATTACCCCTTTAAATTCTTTTTTTTTTTTTTGAGACAGAGTCTCACTCTGTCGCCCATGCTGGAGCACAGTGGTGCAATCTCAGCTCACTGCCACCTCTGCCTCTTGGGTTCAAGCAATTCTTCTGCCTCAGCCTCCTGAGTAGCTGGGATTACAGGCACGTGCCACCATGACAGGCTAATTTTTGTATTTTTAGCAGAGATGGGGTTTCACCATATTGGCCAGGTTGGTCTTGAACTCCTGACCTCAAGTGATCTGCCCGCCTCTGCTTCCCAAAGTGCTGGGATTATAGACGCGAGCTACCGTGCCAGCCTACCTCTTTAATTTTAATAGAACAGTGATCCATGAAAAGTTATTCCTCTACTCAAACCCTCTAATCTCATTAAGAGTGAGCCCTCACTTTGCTGTACATGATCTGGCCTTCATTTGATCTGTTTGTTTGTTTGCCTTATTGCCTACTACTCTCCATCATCATCTTTTTTCTTTTTTTTTTTTGAGATGGAGTCTCACTCTGCCGCCCAGGCTGGAGTGCAATGGCGTAGATCTCAGCTCACTGCAACTTCCGCCTCCCGGGTTCAACCGATTCTCCTGCCTCAGCCTCCTGAGTAGCTGGGATTACAGGCACACACCACCACACCCGGCTAATTTTTGTATTTTTAGTAGAGATGAGGTTTCACTATGTTGGCCAGGCTGGTCTCCAATTCCTGACCTCAAGTGATCTGCCCACTTTGACCTCCCAAAGTGCTGGGATTACAGGTGTGAGTCACCATGCCCAGCCTGCCATCTGTTTTAAAATAGAAAAGATATCGTGTTATACACACTGATCAAGTGCTTTTCTAAGCTTCATGTGTTAGAAATATGTTAAAACATCAGTAAATTTCTGTCATTCTTTTTAATAGCTACAAAGTATTCCACTTACAAAATACTATTTATATCTCCAATCTACTGCTGCTGGATATCTAGATTGCTTTTAATTTTTCAGTATTATAAATAATGTTGCAAGAAACATTCTTGTATGGTCACCTTTTCACATTTCTGTGGGCCCATCTGTGGGATACCGGGTCAGTAACATTATTTTAAATTCTAGTATCATCCAATTGTTTCCCCCCAAAATTGTTTATAGTTACATTTTCAGTGCATGAGAGTTCCTGTTTATTCAAACTCTTGAAAATACTGTGGATTTAAATCTTCTGAATCATGGTCGATCTAACAGGTAAATACGCTCTTTATGTATTCAAACTTATCAATCTTTCCCTTTATGGCTTCAGGATTTCATGTCATGCTTATAAAAGGCCAAATATAAAGATGCTTTAAAAAATTAAGCCTTTTACCCATTTGAAAATCATTTTGGTAGAATGAACAAGCTCTAATTGTTTTAAATGTGAACAGTTGAGAGATGATAGTCTGGTAAAGATTACCAAGAAAGATGGTAATTTCAAAGCAACTGACAAATGTTACCTTAAAGAAAAATTATTAGAGTTTTAGGTAGGGCATGGTGGCTAATGCCTGTAATCTCAACACTTTGGGAAGCCGAGGTGGGTGGATCACCTGAGGTCAGGAGTTTGAGACCATCCTGGCCAACATGGTGAAACCCTGTCACTACTAAAAAATACAAAAATTAGCCAGGTGTGGTGGCGAGCTCTTGTAATTCCAGCTACTTGGGAGGCTGAGGCAGGAGACTCGCTTGAGCCTAGGAGACTGAGATTGGAATGAGCCAAGATTGTACTCCAGCCTGAGCGACAAGAGCGAAACTCCATTTCAAAACACACACACACACACACACACACACACACATATATATAAAATTTGGTAAGTTTCTACCATTTGTGCACTCAACTGAAATTTTTTTTTTTTTTTTTGAGACGGAGTCTCGCTCTGTCGCCCAGGCTGGAGTGCAGTGGCCGGATCTCAGCTCACTGCAAGCTCCGCCTCCTGGGTTCACGCCATTCTCCTGCCTCAGCCTCCCGAGTAGCTGGGACTACAGGCACCCGCCACCTCGCCCGGCTAGTTTTTTGTATTTTTAGTAGAGACGGGGTTTCACCGGGTTAGCCAGGATGGTCTCATCTCCTGACCTCGTGATCCGCCCATCTCGGCCTCCCAAAGTGCTGGGATTACAGGCTTGAGCCACTGCGCCCGGCCTCAACTGAAATATTAAGCAATAAAAAAACTAATCCTTATAAGCATCCTCCTCAGATGACTCTGGCTATAAAGGGAAACAATTCAGATACACAATTTTCCTATTTAAAAATGAAGAGGCCAGGCACGGTGGCTCACGCCCGTAATCCCAGCACTTTGGAAGGCCAAGGCGGGTGGATCACAAGGTCAGGAGTTCGAGACCAACCTGGCCAACAGAGTGAAACCTCGTCTCTACTAAAAATACAAAAAACTAGCCGGGCATGGTGGTAGGTGCCAGTAATCCCAGCTACTTGGGAGGCTGAGGCAGGAGAATCGCTTGAACCTGGGAGGCAGAGGTTGCAGTGAGCCGAGATCGCGCCATTGCACTCCAGCCCAGGTCACAATGCGAGACTCCAACTCAAAAATAAACAAGTAAAATGAAGGTTCCGGCAGGGCATGGTGGCTTACGCCTGTAATCCGGGTACTTTGGGAGGCTGAGGCAGGTGGATCACGAGGTCAGGAGTTCAAGACCAGCCTGGCCAACATGGTGAAATCTCGTCTCTACTAAAAATACAAAAATTTGCAGGACGCAGTGGCAGGTGCCTGTAATCCCAGCTACTCAGGAGGCTGAGGCAGAAGAATTGCTTGAACTTGGTGAGGCGGAGGTTGCAATGAGCTGAGATCACACCACTGCATTCCAGCCTGGGTGACAGAGTGAGACTCCATCTCCCCCCCCCCCCCAAAAAAAAAAAGGTACCTACAAAGTCTCTAGAGTGAAGAAAAATAAAATAGTGAAAATTTCCTTCATAGCAATTCATGTCCAAAAAAGATTTTTATAAAGAAAAGATGAAATCACTTTGAATTTACTTTTAAATTAAGAAAGACTTTTTTGCAACTGTACTACCTTTTTTTTTTTTTTTTTTTTTTGAGACAGAGTCTCACTCTGTTGCCCAGGCTGGAGTACAGTGGCACGATTTCAGCTCACTGCAACCTCCAGCCCCCGGGTTCAAGTGATTCTCCTGCCTCAGCCTCCCGAGTAGCTGGGATTACAGGTGCCTGCCACAGCACCTAGCTAATTTTGTATTTTTAGTAGAGACAGGGTTTCACCATCTTGGCCAGGCTGGTCTTGAACTCCTGACCTTGTGATCCACCCTCCTTGGTCTCCCAAAGTGCTGGGATTACAGTTGTGAGCCCCTGCGCCTGGCCTGTACTACCAATTCTAATTGAGGTGCCATGGGCAGAAATGGGCTTCACATCTCCACAAGTCTTTTAACACTGGCTTCCTTTGCAACATTTGAATTAATATCACAAGTTCATTACCCGAATTTCAATATCCATCTCATGAATAAACAAATAATAAACAGTAAAAGCTCTTACTATTAAGTAGTATGGTCAAAACTATTTAAAGCAGAAAGAGTATGCAGTAAATCGCTTAAGAATGCTGAAAGCAAATATTCAAGCCATGGGTTCTACAGTGAATGTTAATATATTTTGCATCCTGTGACTTGAATATTGCTTTGCTCATTTGACTAAGGTATCACAATCAAGCTATTCAGTGCAACTACACAGTCTGGCTCAACCACACAATTAGAAAACAACAATCAAAAAACAAAAACCCACACCACTGAATTATAATGAATGTTTATAAGAAGACTACTAAGAAAAGAGTGTACATTTAATCATTATGAATAATTTTTAAAGATAAGGTTTTTCCAAACTGGTTTGCTCTTTAACAAAACAATATTCATGCTTATGAGATCTAAAAAATGCAAAATATTTACTGGCTTCAAGTCTAAACAAACTTGCACAAGAGTTATTTACACGTGAGCTTAAACAAAATAAAATTCATTTTCCCTTAAGGACTGGGTGTTTAATATTTACATTTATATTTGAGGTTCCCATGCTAAAGAAAAGCAGGGGAGGACACAAACTTAAGGATTAAGCATGTCTCCTTTCACAACAAATTTTCAGTGAACAAAAACAAAAGGCTGTATAACACAGAAATCAAACATTACACACACATAAAATAACTCCATACCTCTTGTCAGCAAGATCTGTTTTATTTCCTACTAGCATGATGATAACATCACTTCCTCTTTCTGTTCTGACATCATCAATCCACTTTGTAGTTTGCTGGAATGAGTTAACATCTGGTATAGGAGGGTAGACAGATTAGTGTTGCTGAAAAATGCCTCCCCAGGTGGTGGGCACCTCCCTCCAAAAAAGCCCTGGAAGTTGGAAGGGGGCTGGCACATTAGTACCCCACTTATAATGTGCCTGCAACATAACTCCATTTTATCTGATTGCAACTGTCAGCAATTTAAACAAATTACAAGAATAAAATCTTCAAGGTTCCTTTTAGAGTAGTTTAAAATTTTTTTGAATATGACCAAGTGAGTGCAATGTAGTATTTAATTTAAAAAAAAAAAAACTTTTTGAAATATAAGGACAGCTATGGCAGATAATATGGTGTCACATTGCCACAATGCTTTTTTTTATCACTTACACATACCAAACATAACAAAGAAAGCATTTTCAAAAGTATGTCAGCCAGTAAGTCCCAACACATCCAGAAAATTTGTAAAGCCTTTCAATAGCTTTCAACACCACTGTTGGCACAGCTTCCTCAGTTTGTGATCACTTTAACCTAAAATTTATTTGTTTAATGCACCAGAAACGCCTGTAACAAAATTTGTCTTTTCTAGTGTTGGATTCTAAGTAGAGTACTTCAACATTTATTACAGCAGCTAAAGAAAACAATATACTAATATTTGAATCACATTTGTGGATTAAAAAAAACGTAAGGTTTCACTTGCTGTGGTTAAAGTAAGCACAAACATTTTAAAGCTACAAAACGTGTCAATGCACAATATGAACATACTTCTTTTTTTTAAACAAACAGCAACCCAAAGTAAAGGTGCAAAAGAAGAAAGATTGCATATAGCACCTATTTCAAAAAAAAAAAATCCTTGAACGCAATCTTCTAATTTTGCCAGCACAATTATTCATTATTAGATATGATTCCTGATTGAGATATGCAAAAATGTATAGTAACAGTTTTATTAGTCCAAATGAATAGTTCCTTTGTCTATGTAAGTTTTTTTTAGCCCACGATACTGCATCTGTGTAGTGTGGTACACATTTTTTAAAAATCTAAAAAGAAAGTCCCAGATACTGGGCTGGGCACAATGGTTCATGCCTGTAATCCTAGCACTTTGGTTTTTGTTGTTGTTGTTGTTGCTGAGATGGAGTTTTGCTCTTGTTGCCCAGGCTGGAGTGCAATGGCACGATCTCAGCTCACTGCAACCTCTGACTCCCAGGTTCAAGAGATTTTCCTGCCCCCGTCTCTCAAGTTGCTGCGATTACAGGCATGCGCCACCACATCTGGCTATTTTTGCATTTTCAGTAGAGATGGAGTTCCATCATGTTGGTCAGGCTGGTCTCAAACTCCTGACTTCAGGTGATCCACCTGCCTTGGCCGCCCAAAATGTGAGGATATCCAGCGTAAGCCACTGTGCCTGGCCTAATCCTAGCACTTTGGAAGGCTGAGGCAGGAGGATCACTTGAGTCCAGGAGTTCAAGACCCTGGTTTTCCTATAAATTATGAACCACTATATGGAATAATGTTTAATATTGCCTAATATATGTCATAAACCAATTTACAAAGGCAATTTCAATCAGAAAGCATTTTACTGTCAGTCACCAATGCTTCATGGAAAATTTACAGTCACTTAAAGGCCACAGGCATTATTCAATCTTTAGAAAAAAGAAAGACTACTGGTTGTTTCACCTCCTATTTAAAATTTTTTTCTTGGAGAGAAATGAAAGTGTAATTTGTTAGCAACAAAGTAAATAAATCAGTCACAGAACCAAAATATGATTCAAATAAAAAAGATTAATAGAAAACTGTACATTATGTTTTCTCTGTCTTCCTCTACAGAGACAGAATGGCTGGAAGGGGAAAGCAGAGAAAAGCTGGCTAGCAGAAGCTTGTAATAGCCTCAATAGAAAGCTTGGAGAATTTGGAAAACTTGGCAAGAGACTTAAACACATATTATTTTATTTTAGAGAAATCTGAGATCAAATTAAATTAAAAGGAGACATTCCTCCAACTATAATTATGGTATGGTTTAGGAATAACAGGATACTAAGAAACCCTTGAAAAGGATTCACAATTGGACCCAAAATAAAATTTCTGGGGCAAAAAACCTGGCACAGTTAGATATAAAGCATACTGGTATAAACACCAAAGCAAATATTTCTGACCTGGCTGATATGTGATTTACTACGATAAAACTTATTTTTACATGCCAGTAAGGAAAACAAGCACAAGACAAGAACATGCATGCAGCTAAGCTAAAGGTTGAAAGAAGATTAGAAATGCATAATTCCCTCCACTCACTTGTGATATCATAAACAACAACTGCCACAGTGGAGTCACGAATGTAGCTAGGAATCAAGCTCCTGAACCGCTCTTGACCTGCTGTGTCCCATAATTGCAATCGTACCTAACAACAAAATCAGTCAAACAAGCAAGAAAAATAAGAAAGGTCAACCCGTTGCAATATACCTACTTGTGATATCGTAAACTACTACAGCTGCAGCAGAATCACGGATGTAACTGGGAATGAGGCTACGGAAACGTTCCTGACCCGCAGTATCCCACAGCTGAAGCCTGATCTGTGAGATGGGAAAAAATAAATAAAAAAAAAAACAAACGAAACTAATACTAAAAAGAAAAAAAAAAATGTTTTTTTAAAAGGGAGAGGGTGGGAAGGAAGTAGAAAGAAGACTCATGCAAGAGGTTGCAGAGAGTGAGGAATGAAAATAATACAAAACTCCTTTTTCAAAAGGGAGAAATATTAAAATTTTGCGTACTCCGAAGGTAAATGACTGGAAAATGCCACTGGGAAAGGTTTCACAGAATCAGAAATATGGCTTCCCTTTTTCCCTACCTAAAACCTATTTTAATCCCTATGCCTTCCAGGGTCAAAAAGTTGACTGTTGATGGTTAAAAAGAGCAAAAAACAAACAAACAAACAAACAAAAAACTAAGGTAAATGTCAATGAAAGGAACAGCCTAAGCTATCAGAGTAAAGGAATTAATGCTTCTTTGAAAGCTTCTCTTAAGCTAAAACGTGTCTCTTTCCTATTGGGTCTAGAATACTTTAAAACTGGGTCTTTAACTACTGTGCTTGTATTTGTCCCATACATTTCTCCCCAGAACACGTGTGTGTGTGTGTAATGTAACAAAAAGGAGGAAGACCTTTTTGCAGCCCTACATAAAAATTTATCTACTATCTCATATCTATATTACAGGCGTGAGCGTGTGTGTGTGTAATGTAACAAAAAGGAGGGCCAGGCACAGTGGCTCACGCCTGTAATCCCAGCACTTTGGGAGGCCGAGGCGGGTGGATCACGAGGTCAAGATATCGAGACCATCCTGGCCAACATGGTGAAACCCTGTCTCTATTAAAAATATAAAAATGAGCTGGGCGTGGTGGCGGGCACCTGTAGTCCCAGCTACCCGGGAGGCTGAGGCAGGAGAATGGCTTGAACCCGGGAGGCGGAGCTTGCAGTGAGCCGAGATCACAACATTGCACTCCAGCCTGGGCAACAGAGCGAGACGCCATCTCAGAAAAACAAAAAAAAAGGAGGAATACCTTTTTGCAGACCTACATAAAAATTTATTTACGTACTATCTCCTATCTATATTACAAGAAGAAAAGCCTGAAAACAAGCATCAAGTTCTTGCATCATGACAGAAAGTCGTTTCCAAGCTTTCAATTTTTTTTTTTTTTTTTTTTTTTTGAGACAGAATCTCATTCTTGTTGCTCAGGCCGGAGTGCAGTGCTGTGAACTCGGCTCACTGCAACCTCCGCCTCCCGGGTTCAAACGATTCTCCTGCCTCAGCCTCCCGAGTAGCTAGGATTGTAGACACCCACCACCACGTCCGGCTAATTTTTGTACTTTTAGAAGAGATGGGGTTTCACCACGTTGGCCAGGCTAGTCTCGAACTCCTGACCTCAGGTGATTCGCCCACCTCGGCCTCCCAAAGTGCTGGGATTACAGGCGTGAGCCACCGCACCCGGCTGCTTACAAATTTTAAGAAATGACATGCTATATATTAAAACATAAAAGAGAATATTCAGGAAAAAAAAAACACATAAGAAATAACACTGGAAATAAAATAATGTTTTTGGGTGCAGGTCTCAAAATACTGCATTTAAGATATTCACTATTTAGGTGACAAGAATCTCTTCAAGGGGTAGTGGGCTAGAATACAGATTTTACACTGTATTTAAAGAAAACATTCCAAAGGACGAAAGACAAGAAATCCAACAAATAAATACACATTACTTTTTTTTTTTTTTTTGCAACAGAGTTTCACTCTTGCTGCCCAGGCTACAGTGCAATAGCACAATCTCGGCTCACTGCAACCTCCGCCTCCTGGGTTCAAGTGATTCTCTTGCCTCAGCCTCCCGAGTAGCTGGGATTATAGGCGCCTGCCACCACGCCTGGCTAATTTTTTGTATTTTTAACCGAGACGGGGTTTCATCATGTTGGCCAAGCTGGTCTCAAACTCCTGACCTCAGGTGATCCACCTGCCCCAGCCTCCCAAAGTGCTTGGATTACAGGTGTGAGCCACTGCACCCAGCTCACATTATTTCTTTTTAGTCAGTCACTTTGACATGCATCCTATCCTGACAAAAAAATACTGAAGTTCACAAATTGAAATCTTATTGAATGCCTCAAGAGTGGTATTTAGAAGGTCTTTAGAAGCTTTAATTTCTTCATAAAAATTCTCCTTTAATTCTCTGTAAAGTTCTTTGTTTTCATTTTTCCAAATCAAGATAACTGCCAAGTACTACTCACTCAGTAATAAGAGTTTTTCTCAACAACTGTAAACTCTCTTTGGTAACTCTGCTAAGTACTTCTTATGGTGACAATCATTGATTATTTTGATCGCAGTTTTCTAACCTGGAATGTTGCAGAAAATTGCACACTGAAAATATTACTCACTGTTCGATCCTCCAAGTACATAGTTTTTGATAAAAAGTCAATGCCAATTGTTGCCTGTAAAACAAAACAAAGAAGTTAACAAATAATAACCGTTTAATGGTGGCCAGCAGTTTAGGATTCAAATGGGATTCATTAATTGTGGAAGAAATAATGAATAAACAAACCAATACAACATAGCCAATTAAGGACAAACAAAACTTCCAGTGATAACAGTTTCCACGTATTCAGCACTTGCTTAATATTAGAGACTGTTTTAAGCCTTTTACATGATCATCTCTAATCTTTATACATTCCTGCCAGGTAGCTTATTCTCATCCCTATTTTTCTCATTTTACAAATAATAAGATAATGGCAACTTTGGTTTAAATATTTGTATTTGAACTTTAGTTTGAATATCTAATTGCTCCCCACTCAGAATGGTGCGTATCTGCCCCAAGAGCAGTTTTATAAAATATTGTTGATATAAACAACTATCTGCTGTCATGACCTCCTACATAGTGGTTTGTCAACTGTCCTGATGACATAGAAAGCCAGAGACTCACAAACATCGTAACTTTCCATAAGACACATGATTTTTCCAATATAAAATAAAAGTCATTAGGTAAGGAAAACAGGTTTTACTGTGTATACCACACAATGATAGGTTCCTTCTGTGGTGAAAACACATGTAAAATTCTATTGCCTGGCTGCTATTTTCCCTATCAAGAGAAAATGGTGAAATAATAAGAGAATAGAAAGAAGGCAGACTAGAAAAAAGAGGGAAAAAAAAGTATACAAGTTAAAAAAGAGGCCAAAATTAATTAGGGGAGATAAATAAAAAGAATGGAAGAAAGACAAATGACCCCAGAAAGAGGATGTTGATATGGACTCTATTTTAGAAATTTAATCACCTCATTAATAAACGTTTGTGTGCACATATACTATGTATGTGTGTGTGGGTACATACATACTTTTTCCCTAAATATCTTTGTGCCATATTCCTTAAAACAGAAACTAGTTGAGTCTGTGCATTTATAATATGAATCACTAAGAATTTTAAGTTCTTAAAAAACAATAAAAAACTAGATCAGAAAAGTGGTCCATCCAGTTGGGGATTTTATTTCTGCTGGCAGAAAAATAGAATTGTGTGTGTGTCATAGCTGAGTTCTCATGAGATCTGATGGTTTTATAAAAGGATTTCCCCTCTCTTTGTTCTGTGCTTCTCCTTGTTGCTGCCATGTGAAGAAAGACGTTTGCTTCCCCTTCTGCCATGATTGTAAGCTTCCTGAGGCCTCCCCAACCTCGCAGAACTATAAGTCTATTAAACCTCTTTCCTTTACAAATTACACAGTCTCGGGTATCTCTTCATTAGCAGCGTGAGAACTAATACATGTGTCTCCTTTAATTTCTCTTGGCAGTGTTTTGTATAGTCTTATGCTGTTTGTTAAATTTGTTCCTAAGTATTTTATTCTTTTCTGAAGCTTCCGCAAATAAAATTTAAATAAAATTTTTCTTTTTCTTTCTTTTTTTTTTTGGAGACAAGGTCTCACACTCTGTTGCCCAAGCTGGTATACAGGGGTGTAATTTTGGCTCAGTGAAGCCTCAACCCCCTGAACCAAGCGATCCTCTCAAGTAGATGGGACTACAGGTGCATACCACCACGCCCCACTAATTTCTGTATTTTTTTGCAGAGACAGGGTTTTGCCATGTTGTCCAGGCTAATCTGCAACTCCTAGGTTCAAGAGATCTTCCCCATCTGGCCTTCCAACATGCTGGGATTGTAGGCATGAGCCACTGCGCCCCACCTAAAGATAATATCTTTATATGACAAACCAATGTAATGTTGGTAAGTCTTTACACATTTTTACATATATTCAAGAATGAAAGGTATAGTAAATTATATAAATTAATTATCTACTAAGTGCCAATTTATACACATTGCCTCATTTAGTTCTCATTTATTCGTTCATCCATTATTTATTTAGAAAGAGTCTCACTCAGTTGCCTAGGCTGGAGTGCAATGGCGTGATCTCAGCTCACCGCAATTTCTGCCTCCTGGGTTTGAGCAATTCTAGTGCCTCAGCCTCTCAAGTAGCTGGGATTACAGGCATTCACCACCAAGCCCTGTTAATTTTTTTTTTTGAGACAGAGTCTTGCTCTCTCACCCAGGCTGGAGTGCAGTGGCGCCATCTCGGCTCGTTGCAAGCTCCTCCTCCCGGGTTCATGCCATTCTCCTGCCTCAGCCTCCCAAGTAGCTGGGACTACAGGCGTGTGCCACCACGCCTGGCTAATTTTTTGTATATTTAGTAGAGATGGGGTTTCACCGTGTTAACCAGGATGGTCTTGATCTCCTGACCTGATCCACCCGCCTTGGCCTTCCAAAGTGCAGGGATTACAGGCGTGAGCCACAGCGCTCGGCCAAATTTTTGTATTTTTAGTAGAGATGGGGTTTTGCCATGTTAGCCAGACTGGTCTCAAACTCTTGGCCTCAAGTGATCCCCCCACCTCGGTCTCCCAAAATGCTGGGATTACAGGCATGAGCCAATGCACCCAGCTTGCTTATCAAATATTTATTAAGCATGTACTTGCAAACACTGTGTAAAGTACTAGAGATAGAGTGATGAACAAACATGCAGTTGGTCTCTACTCAAATTAGCACACATTTAAAAATCATGTAAACTTGTCTACATTCATTAGAAATATTTATTGAACTCTATTCCTTCCTAATACTGGGGGGAAAAAAAGAAAGATTTTATTTATTTACTTATTTATTTATTTTTATTTTTATTTTTTTGAGTGACAGACTCTTGCTCTGTCACCGAGGCTGGAGTACAGTGTGGTGATCTTGGCTCACTGCAACCTCCCCCTCCTAGGTTCAAGCGATTCTCCTGCCTCAGCTTCCCAAGAAGCTGGGACTACAGATGTGCACCACCACACCCAGCTAATATTTGTATTTTTTAGTAGAGACGGGGTTTCACTATATGTTGGCCAGGCTGGTCTCAAACTCCTGACCAAGTGATCCACCCACTTCGGCCTCCCAAAGTGCTGGGATTACAGCCGTGAGCCACTGCGCCTGGCAGAAAGAAATATTTATTGATTGCCTACTAGTCACCATCATTAGGAGCTAGGAATCCTGTGGTAAAAGAATAAAAAGCAGACAAGAATCTATGCACAGAGGTTACAGTCTGCTAAGACAGACAAACAATAAGCTAATTAAGTAAAATAGTATGTTAGAGAGTAGCAAAAGAGAAAAAAAACAGGAAAAGGACAATAGAAAATATTATGGTATGGTGTCGATATTTTTAGACAGGATACTCAATAAAGGCTAAGAAAATGACTCTCACCACTCCTACTCACATATCTATATACTGTAAACCAGTACCCTGCATTTCAATATATGAGATTTGGTTTTTTCAGTTACATAAATAAAACACCACAAACTTTATGTATGTCAATTCCTGTACAGTAAATATCTCTAACAAATAGGTTTTTAAAGAAAAAATTGAACTGTTTCTCAAATTCCATATAAACACTTATGCATTTCTCATTCACTCTGACTTAACATGGGATTACTGCATATAGGCTGCAGAAAGTTCACACTCAAGAACAGCTATGTAAAGCATGTAAAACAACAGCAATTCAAAAGGTGATTTCAAAAGCAAAGAAAAAGATATCCCACTGAACACTTCATTTTCTCTTCCATGACAAAAACATTCACTTGAGAATATATTAATTTGAACATCAAAGTACATTTGCTAATATACATAGGCAACATCACAAAGTTGACTAAAAGTAAATTTTGTAATATATAAGTCAAGAACAGTTCTCTCTTCCTCCTCTGAAAATAGCAAACTGTGACTTACAAATTATGCAGCTAGGTAGTACTATAAAGGCCACAATCATTATCATGCTAAGATCATGTTTTCCTAAATGTATTTCTTTATAGCACTTTTGACTAGATTAATAAATTGTTTGATTAACTGTTAATTATCCAACTTCTCCCCACTAGAAGTTCCATGAGAGTAAGGTTGGTATGTTTGTTCACTGCAGTATGCTATATACCCAGGATGCAGAATAGTGCCTGGTACATAACAAAAACTCCAGGAAATAAAGAACAATGAAAGTGTTGAGAATGACAAATGCCAGAGAAGATAAGATTTAGCACAGTTAGGGACTGGCTTTTGATAGGAAGAGGGCATTTACTACAGTATAATGGAATGAAAGAGGATTGGTATAAATACTGTTACATATACACAGATGATGTGGTAAGAAAAATAAAAAAGGGCATTCCTGCCTTATACTTCCCATTTGTTTAAGAAGCAAGGTCTTCAAAGTAAGGGTCGAAGAAGAGTGGTAAAAGTGGTAAAGTTCGAGTTTGAGGAGTATAGAGTTAGTATGAAATAGTTACTCCAAAGAGTGCTTGGTAAACTGATAACGTAGTTGACACTAGCAACATTAATGTATTTAAGAACCAATGAGGAGAAATGAGATGACTGGGTTCATAACACGAATTTTGCCAGGCATATGTGATTGAACCAAAGAGAAGTGTATTGGTCTGTTTTCACGCTGCTGATAAAGACATACCCGAGACTGTGTAATTTATAAAGAAAAGGAAGTTTAATGGACTTGCAGTTCCACATGGCTGGGGAGGCCTCACAATCACAGTGGAAGGCGAAAGGTTCTTACGTGGAGGCAGCAACAGAGAATGAGAGCCAAGCGAAAAGGGTTTCCTTTTATGAAACCATCAGATCTTGTGAGACTTATTCATTACCATGAGAACAGTATGCCGGAAACTACCCCCAATGATTCAATTATCTTCTACTGGATCCCTCCCACAACATGTGGGAATTATGGGAGTTACAATTCAAGATGAGATTTGGGTGGGGACATAGCCAAACCATATCGAGGCTAGAAAGTTAAAGAATTTCCCATGGAGTCTAAGCTAAAAAAGGAGAAAGGTAAGACAGAAGACACAGGACCAGATATTTAAAAACAACATAGAAGGGCTGGGCGTGGTGGCTCATGCCTATACATCCAGCACTTTAGGAGTCCGAGGCAGCCGGACTGCTTGAGCTCAGGAGTTTGTCATCAGTCTGGGCAACATGGCAAGAACCTGTCTCTACTAAAAATACAAAAAAGGCCGGGCACGGTGGCTCACGCCTGTAATCCCAGGCCGAGGTAGGCAGATCACAAGATCAGGAGTTTGAGACCAGCCTGGCCAATATGGTGAAACCCCACCTCTACTAAAAATACAAAAATTAGCCAGGTGTGGTGATGTGCACATGTAGTCCCAGCTACTTGGGAGGCTGAGGCAGGAGAATCGCTTGAACCCAGGAGGCAGAGGTTGCAGTAAGCCAAGACTGTGCCACTACACTCTCGCCTGGGCGACAGAGCAAGACTCCATGTCAAAAAAAAAAAAAAGAAAAAAAGGCCGGGCACAGTGGCTCACACCTATAATCCCAGCACTTTGGGAGGCTGAGGCAGGTGGATCACAAGGTCAGGAGACCAAGACCATCCTGGCTAGCACAGTGAAACCCTATCTCTACTAAAAATACAAAAAATTAGCCGGGCATGGTGGTGGACGCCTGTTGTCCCAGCTACGTAGGAAGCTGAGACAGGGGAATGGCATAAACCTGGGAGGCAGAGCTTGCAGTGAGCCGAGATCGTGCCACTGCACTCCAGCCCGGGTGGCAGAGTGAGACTCCATCTCAAAAAAAAAAAAAAGAAGAAAAATTAAAATAAAAATAACATGGAGGAATTAGTGGGTTGAAGGTTTTGATGTGAACCACTGGAATAGAAACTATTATAGTAAAAGTACCTGAATTTAAAAATTGGAAGGATACAAGATTGTGGTCTGAGAAGAGAATACATGATTTCTAGAGAAGGTTTGAGATTATGGAAAAGTACAGGAGGCTAGTAGACTGCCTATGTGAACATTATAGTTGTCTAAAATGCTGACAGGTTATAATGAAGATGAGAACTATGAAAACAAGTGCTATTCAAAGAAAGAAATAAAACAATCAATGTTGTTCTCAATGGTAAATGGTAATAATCACAAAACAACAGAGCTTGTGGCCAGGTGTGGTGGCTCATCCCTGTAATCCCAGCACTTTGGGAGGCTGAGGCAGAAGGATCTCTTGAGCCTGGGTTGAAGACCTAGGCTAGATGGTAAAAACCCATCTGCACAATAAAAATTTTTCTTAATTAGCTGGGAGTGGTGGTGTGTACCTGCAGTCCCAGCTACTTAGGAGGCTGAGGCAGGAGAATCCCGTTAGCTCAAGAATTCAAGGTGGCAATGAGCTATGATCATGTCACTGCGCTCCAGCCTGGGCAAAAGAGCAATACTCCATCTCTTAAAAACAAACAAAAAAAAGAATAGTTTTTTTTCCCCCCAAAAAAGAATGGAGTCACCATCCATAGGGATTATGATTCTCACTTTACGGATGTGAAAATATGGATTCTGAAAAATTTAATAATTGATCCAAACCCATCCAACTACTAAATGGTAGAACTAAGACATAAATAAAGGTGCTTCCAACTCTAAGGCTCATTACATAGCTTTCCTAGAAAAGAAATACCCGTGTGTTCATTTTTCAGGAAGATTCAATTCAGAAGCCATATTCCTGAAATAAATACTTCAAAAGAGGAAAAATACATACTAAGAGGATTCAGATTTTAAGATTACCCTAAAAGCTTTCTGAAAAATAAAAATGGTTTGATAATAATCAAGACAGCAGCAGTTAATGAGTGACAGCCTTAATTAGATTAACATTTGCTATATTACAAAGTAATTGAAATCGTTTTTTTCCTTAATCTATAAATGATGAAAAATGAAATCAAGTTTTTATGCTAACTACATTATAATACATATAAAATGGATAAGTAGATTAAGAGTAACCTGTTTTCTTTTTTTGACTTAAATTTTTGTTAGTTCATTTAATAAGGCAATTTGAATCTATGCTCCCCAATTGTTTAAAAAAAATCTTTTCAAAGAGTTAATATGGTAAAAGATTTACAATGTGCTGAGTGCCTCAAAGTACTTGCTCTTAAGATTACTAATTTATTCCTTTTAGTTTGTTTGTTCTTTGATTTTTTGTACTGAAGCTGTGTAGGTTGTGAGGGCAGACATCCTTACTTGTTCCTGATCTTAGAAAGCATTCAGCTTTTCATCATTAAGTATATCAGATGTGGCATTTTTATGGATGCTCATTACCATTTAGAAGTTTCCTTCTATTCCTAGTTTGTTGTCGTACGTTTTTATCATGAAAGGCTGCTGGATTTTGTCATATGCTTTTTATGTGTACATTGAAATGATCACGTGATTTTGTCCTTTATTTTATTCAAATAATGCATTATGTTGATTGCTTTTTGTATATTCCACTTGTTAAATGACACACAAGTCGGGTGTGGTGGCTCAGACCTGTAATCCCAGCACTTTGGGAAGCCAAGGTGAAAGGGTTGCTTGGGCCCAGGAGTTCAATACCAGCCTGGGCAACATAGCAAGAGTCTTTGTTTAAATAGTAATAATAATAATAATAATAATAATAGAAATAAAAATAATAGTGTATAATCTTTTTTAACATGTTGCTGGATTCAGTTTGATAGTATTTTGTTGACAATTTTTGTGTCTATATTCATAAGGGATATTGGTCTGTAGTTTAATTTTGATATCTCTGGGTTGAGTATTAGAGTAACACTGACCTCACAGAATGAGTTGGGTAGTGTTCTCCTCTATTTTTCATAAGAGTTTTACAAAGTATTGGTGTTCTCTAAATGTTTCACAGAATTGACCAACGAAACTATCTGATGCTGGGATTTTCTATGTGGGCAGTTTTTTTAATTACTAATTCTCTCTACTTATTATAGATATATTCAGATCTTCTATTTCTTCCTGAGATAGTTTTAGTAGATGGTGTCTTTCTTGGAATTGGTCCATTTTATCTGTCATCTAATTAGTTAGCATATAATTCTTCACAGCATTCCATCATTACCCTTTTAATTTCTTTGTTTTTTTTTTTTTGAGATGGAGTCTCACTCTGTCACCAGGCTGGAGTGCAGTGGTGCAATCTCAGCTCATTGCAACCTCCGCCTCCTGGGTTCAAGAGATTCTCCTGTTCTCCTGGCTCAGCCACCCAAGTACCTGGGATTACAGGCGCCCACCATTATGCCTGGCTAATTTTTGTATTTTTAGTAGAGATGCAGTTTTGCCACGTTTGCCAAGCTGGTCTTGAACTCCTCACCTCAGGTGATCCACCCACCTCAGCCTCCCAAAGTGCTGGGATTACAGGCATGAGCCACTGCACCTAGCCAACCCTTTTTATTTCTGTATGGTTGGTAGTAATGCTCCCTCTTTTCTGATTTTAGAACTTGAGTCTTCTTTTTTTTCTTGATCAGTCTAGCTAGTCATTTTTTTTTTTTATCTTTTCAAAGAACTGCTTTTGGTTTCATTGATTTCCTCCATTGTTTTTCTGTTCTCTCTTTCATATATTTCTGCTTTAAACTCTATTAGCTTCTGTATTAAGCATGTCTTTTTACTTTCTATAGTTTTGATGTTTGACATCAGGGTCCTTGCTGACACTGGAGGGACTGCCCCCGCCAGGATTAGCTTTTTCCTTAGAGATAGTAAACTCACCTGTGAGTACTCCTTTCATAAGCAAACCAACAAGTCCAAAGTCAATAACCCAGCACCTCCTCTATAACACTGAGGGCCAATACTACACTGCCCTAATCACCTGGGCCAGGTACTAGACAACTAAGAACAGCCCCTAAACCCCAGAACCCCTGAAATTATCTGAACTAGCTACTCCTAAACCTGCTTACCCTGTCTTGTGTGCCTCTTCCCTTGAAAACCACAATCAACACTTTTGTCCACATTTCCCAAGTCACCTGCCTTTTAACTGACTCAGTGCTTCCTCACGTGGCCCCCTCTGGCATGGCACAGCCTCCCTGGGATCCGTGGTTTTAATAAACCATTCTCTTTCAACAGAATCATCTTCTGATCTATTGGCCTCACCATACAGGAATAATGATAAAACCTAAATTTTGGCTGGGCACCACACCACCTGTAATCCCAGCACTTTGGGAGGCCGAGAGGTGGGTGATCACGAGGGTCAGAAGATCGAGACCATCCTACAATACAGTGAAGCCCCTCGCCTCTACTAAATATACAAAAATTAGCTGGACGAGGTGGCACCTGTAGTCCCAGCTACTTGGGAGGCTTATGCAGGAGAATGGCATGAACCCGGTGCGGAGCCTGCAGTGAGCCGAGATTGTGCCACTGCACTCCAGCCTGGGCAACAGAGCAAGACTCCATCTCAAAAAAAAAAAGAAAGAAAAAAAGAAAAAAAAAACTCTCAATTTTAAAATAGTCTCTTCCTTCTGTTTGCTTTGGGTTTAGTATTCTTCAAGTTTCTTAAAGGAGAATGTTAGGCTATTTATTTAATATCTCTTTTCTGTATAGTACTGCTTTAGTTTTATACCATCAGTTTTGGTATGCTGTGTTTTCTTTTTTATTGATCTCAAAGCATTTTCTAATTTCTTTTGTGATTTCATCTTTGACGTTAATTATTTAGGAGTGTATTGTTTAATTTCCACAAATTTGTGAATTTCCCAAATTTCCTTCTGTTAATGATTTCTAATTTCATTATTTATTCTTAATTTCAAGTGTAGATAAAAATGTCACAGAATCTTAGGCTTGGACAAAGTCTATAGAGAATATCCACCATTACTTCTAATGCCATCCTAGATGATATTAGAGATCTATTTCAACACTTTGGAAGAGATGAAATCAAACGATAAAGTATGATTTATCCTAGGACTGGACAAAATCATTTATACATGTATTTATACAGCATTTTACAGATTACAAAAAGTACTTTTACATCCACAACAGCATGTAAATAAATTTTTTAAAAATATCTTGAATATTACTTGTAACACAAAATAGACAACAAATAAATAGGCAAAAACAAAATACCTGATAGGTGTTGTCAAAACTGTCATACATGAATCTGGTGATCAAAGATGTCTTTCCAACTGAAATGAAATGAAAAGATTTGCTCAGTGAACACATTACATTGGGTTCTCAGCAAATTTTTCTACAGAGAACTGCAATTAAAGTCAATGGGAAATATCTGCAATGGTTCTACTAAAAATAATTAAAACCCATATAGCCCCAAGATTGCCAAAATGACTTTCTCCAAACACAGACAACCAATTCCCAATTTAAAAGCACAGGTAAACAGTATATAGTTAAAAGTTGAAAACACTGTTATTATATACTGACATTCTTAATTCACAAAAGGCCAAGTAAGTGTTTACTTGGCCCTAACAAAAAGAATGGAGGCTTAGGTCCACTTCATCTAGCAAATCAAAGTATAATCCCTGGGAGTAGAAAGGCAAAAGATAGAGAGTCTTAAAAAGGGTATAAGGGCTACAAGAACTACACTGTTTAAGAGTGAGAAAAAGTGGCCAGGCGTGCTCGTTGACGCCTGTAATCCCAGCACCTTGGGAGACCGAGGTGGGTGGATCAGGAGGTCAAGGGATCAAGCCCATCCTGGCCAACATGGTGAAACTCTGTCTCTACTAAAAATACAAAACTTAGCTGGGCAGGGTGGTGCACGCCTATAGTCCCAGTTACTCAGGAGCCTGAGGCAGGAGAAAAACTTGAACCTGGGAGATGGAGGTTGCAGTGAGCTGAGATACTGCACTCCAGCCTGGCAAGAGAGAGAGAGACTCCATCTCAAAAAAAAAAAAGTGAGAAAAACTTACAAGAGAAGCTGCTTTAAAATTCATTTCAAACCAGATAGATCTCTCTACTTCTCTGGCAGAGAATTCCCAAAGACCCATAACTTTACTTTGTATTGTGAGATATATATATTTATTTATTTTATTTATTTATTTTTTTTCAGACGGAGTCTCGCTCTGTTGCCAGGCTGGAGTACAGTGGCATGATCTCGGCTCAATGCAACCTCTGCCTCCCAGGTTCACTGATTCTCCTGCCTCAGCCTCCCAAGTAGCTGGGACTACAGGTACATGCCACCACATCCAGCTAATTTTTTTTATTTTTAGTAGAGATGGGGTTTCACCATGGCCAGGATGGTCTTGATCTCTTGACCTTGTGATTCGGGCTTCACCTTTGGCCTCCCTGGGCAGTGCTGGATTATAGGCGTGCACCACTGTGCCTGTCCTGCATTGATATTTTTAGGTTAATCCACAGAAAGTGTCACAAGGTCAAAAGTGGTGGAATGCTGGCAATTTCTTCACCAATAGCACATTCTCCAAGGGCAAAAACCACACCTGATTGTTTTTCTATTTTGCCAGTGGCTTGGCACAGACTCAAAATACAAAATGAATGCAAAAAAATTTATTGATTAGAAAGGAACTGGGTAAATCGACATCTCTAATACTCCCCAAAATGTACTTTTTGGGAGGATAAGAACCATACCTAGTCATTCATATTTTATTGTGAATTAAGTAACTTTTGATTTCAAACCAATTTTTAGAGACCAGATCTGGCCTCTACCTCTCCCTCTTATATGCCATATGAAAACCTGAGGGAAAAATTAGGCCAAACAACAAAGAGGCCCACAAAATCACCTACTCCAAAATATCTTATTTAGAAGATCCTAAAATAGCAGGTTGAAGAGAAGAGCTATAACTAGCTTCTGTAGACGCTAGGCAAAAGCAAACTCATATTTGGGAAGAAACCACTTTTTTTTTTTCCCTTTTGAGACAGAGTCTCACTCTGTTGTTACCCAGGCTGAAGTGCAGTAGCGCAATCATGGCTCACTGCAGCCTCTGTCTCCCAGGCTCAAACATTCCTGCCACCTCAGCCTTGCAAGCAGCTGGAACCACAGACGTGTGCCACCACGCCCAGCTAATTTTTTGTATTTTGGTGGAGACGGGGTTTCACCATGTTGCCCAGGTTGATCTCCAACTGCTGAGCTCCAGCGATCCACCTGCCTTGACCTTCCAAAGTGCGGGGATTATGAGCATGAGCTAACACACCCGGCCTGGAATATTCTTTACCCTAGGCTCCTGGGGTTCTAGGTGGCCAAGAACATTGTCCAATATCAAAAGAACTTTAAAATGAATTCAAAAACAAAGCATCGGTGGAACCACTCCAGAAAAAGAGTTCTTGTCCAGACTTTCTTGTTGTACAACAAAAGACTGGCAACTGGTGTTTATCTTTTCCCTTCAAGGCTTGGAGGGTGTTAGCAGCTTTATAGATAAGGGCAGTCGAGATCATAAACTTAACCGCATTTGCACAAAAGAGTAAAATAGCCTATCCCTTCTTGCCTTAAATGCTGGTGCTTGTTTGTCTTCCTTACCAATACATGTCTTTTGTGGCATTTTCCCCCCAGAACAGGGTATACTTGTCTGTACTGAAGACCTGTTCAGGCCAGGCGTGGTGGCTCACGCCTGTAATCTCAGCACTTAGGAAGGCTGAGAAAGGTGGATCACTTGAGGTCAGGAGTTCGAGACCAGCCTGACCAACATGGTGAAACCCCATTTCCACTAAAAATACAAAAATCAGGCCAGGCGCAGTGGCTCACGCCTGTAATTCTAGCACTTTGGGAGGCCGAGGCAGGTGAATCACGAAGTCAGGAGAGGAGATTGACACCATCCTGGCTAACACAGTGAAACCCCGTCTCTACTAAAAGTACAGAAAATTAGCAGGGTGTGGTAGAGGGCACCTGTAGTCCCAGCTACTTGGGAGGCTGAGGCAGGAGAATGGCATGAACCCAGGAGGCGGAGGTTGCACTGAGCCAAGATCATGCCACTGTACTACAGCCTGGGCAACAGAGCAAGACTCTGTCTCAAAATCAATCAATCAATCAATTAGCCGGGTGTGGGGGCGGGCGCCTTGTAATCCCAGCTACTCAGGAGGCTGAGGCACCAGAATCGCTTGAATCTGGGAGGCAGAGATTGCAGTGAGCCAAGAATGCACCACTGCACTCCAGTCCAGGCGACACAATGAGACTCTGTCTCAAAGCAAACAAACAAACAAAACTATTCAGGCAGCTATCCTTTCTTCTCAATGATTTTCTTTTTTTTTCCCCAAGACAATGTCTTGCTCGGTCACCCAGGCTGGAGTCCAGTGGCACAATCTCAGCTCACTGCAACCTCCACCTTGTGGGTTCAAGCAATTCTCCTGTCTCAGCTTCCAGAGTATCTGGGATTATAGGTGTGTGCTACCACGCCTGGCTAATTTTTGTATTTTTAGTAGAGACAGGGTTTCACCATGTTGGTCAGGCTGGTCTCAAACTCCTGACCTCGTGATCCGCCTGCCTCGGCCTCCCAAAGTGCTGGGAGGCAGCACTTGAACCCAGGAGGCAAAGGCTGCAGTGAGCTGAGATCACACCACTGCACTCCAGCCTGGGCAACAGAGTGAGACTCCCTCTCAAAAAAAAAAAAGTAAAATAAAATAAAAAATAGGGCCAGGCGCAGTGGCTCACGTCTGCAATCCCAACACTTTGGGAGGCCCAGGTGGGCAGATCATGAGGTCAAGAGATCAAGACCATTCTGGCCAACATGGTGATACCCCGTCTCTACTAAAAATACAGAAACATTAGCTGGGCGTGGTGGTGCGTGCCTGTAGTCCCAGTTACTTGCGAGGCTGAGGCAGAAGAATCACTTGAACCCAGGAGGCGGAGGTTGGTGGAGCCCAGACGCTTTCACTGCACTCCAGTCTGTGACACAGAAAGATTCCCTATCTTAAAAAAATTTTTTAATTAAAATTCCTTATGGCCGGGCGCCGGGGTGGGTCAAGCCCTGTAGTCCCAGCACTTTGGGAGCCGAAAGGTGGATCACGCAGGTCAGGAGACCAGACCATCCTTCTGGCCAACAAGTGGCAGAAACCTCTGCCTCAGCCTAAAATACAAAAACTAGCTGGGCATGCAGGATGGCTTCAGTCCTGTAGCTACCTCGAGGCTGAGGCAGGAGAATGGCGTGAACCTGGGAGGCGGAGCTTGCAGTGAGCCGAGATCGTGCCACTGCACTCCAGCCTGGGTGACACAGCGCGAGACTCCGTCTCAAAAAAAAATAATAATAAAATAAATAAAGTAAAATAAAAGCTGTATTTTTAAATGCAAGACATTTTGTATTTTTAAAAGAGTACAAGATTTTTGCCTGCCGGCATAGCTATACGGATGGCTACACAAATTTCCCCTTTTTTTAAACAATGGTCCTTATGCTAGATTCATTCACTTTGTCATGGCAGGTAACTGTAGATGCAAACCTTGAGCAATGGTATATATAAAGCAATTCAACAAGTTTTTCTTGTAATGTCATGACTTTTCTCTGCCTTGTGGGAGCACTTCCAGCATCACTAGCGGCACTTCATACGGGTCCCACTGTGTTATTCAAGGTTTGTAGTACACTGCACTAAACATGAGAAAAATGAAAGAACTGTGAGAGATCAATCATTCTGATCACTTTTTACTGCAATATGATGTTTACTGGAGAGAAAACTGCTCACTTGGAGATGATTAGAGTTACAGGCATTTTAAACTAATACTCACAACACTTAAGCTCACCACAACACCAACAGGAGGTAGCCACAAAATAATTACGGTACGTACTACAGCTAGTTTTATGCAGTTATAATTTAATACTGAATCTTTATGTTTATTTATATTTCACTCCACTGCAAATGGTACCATGTATGGTCTGTAAGCATAGTGTATACATAAGTTTTAATAAATTTTAATTTTTGCTGGATGCTGTGGCTCATGCTTATAATCCCAACACTTTGGGAGGCTGAGGCAGGAGGATCACATAAGGTCAGGAGTTCAAAACCAGCCTGGCCAACATGTTGAAACCCCATCTCTACCAAAAATATAAAAATAGCCAGGCATGGTGGCAGGCGCCTGTAATCCCAGCTACTAGGGAGGTTGAGGCAGGAGAATCGCTTGAACCCAGGTTGTGGTAAGCCGAGATCATGCCATTTGACTCCAGCCTGGGTGATAAGGGCAAAACTCCGTCTCAAAAAATAATAGTAAATTTTATTTTATTTTATTTTTTTTGAGATGGAGTCTTGCTCTGTTGCCCAGGTTGGAATGCAATGGTGCACTCTCAGCTCAACGCAGTCTCCACCTCCTGAGTTTAAGCAATTCTCTTGCCTCAGCCTCCTGAGTAGCTGGGATCAGAGGCCTATGCCACCACGCCCGGCTAATCTTTGTATTTTTAGTAGAGATGGGGTTTCACCATGTTGGCCAGGCTGGTCTCAAACTCCTGACCACAAGTGATCTACCTGCCTCGGCTTCCCAAAGTGCTGGGATTACAGGCATGAGCCACTGAGCCCCGCCAAATTTTAATTTTTTATAATAGATTTGTCTACATATTTTATAGTAGTAAATGATAAAATCGACCTGTATTTAAATATATTTTATGCATTTACAAAATACCTTTTTCTTAATCTTTTTCAATATTTTTAGGCTACACAGTTCACAAATTTTTCGAAATGTCACAAATCTCCAAAAAAAAGTCCAATGTATTTATTGAAAAAAATCCATATATAAGTGGACTCTTGCAGTTCAAACCAGTGCTATAGACAAGGAGCAGTGGTTCATGCTTGTAATCCCAGCACTTCAGGCATTTGAGGCAAGAGGATCCCTTGAGCTCAGGAATTTGAGGATGCAGTGAGCCAGGATCATGCCACTGCACTCCAGCCTGGGCAAAAGAGTGAGACCCTATCTCCAAAAAAAAAAAAAAAAGGGCGGGGGTTGACTCCTATTGTTCAAGGGTCAAGTGTATATACTTTAATCCTAATCCTTAAGCTTTCCAAAATAAGCAAGGTAGAGACCTTTCTTTTTGTTTTTTGTTTCTTTGTTTGTTTTTGAGACAAGTCTCGCTGTCACCCAGGGTGGAGTGCAGTGGTGGCACAAATCTCAGCTCACTGCAAGCTTCACCTCCCGGGTTCACTCCATTCTCCTACCTCAGCCTCCCAAGTAGCTGGGACTATAGATGCCCACCACCATGCCTAGCTAATTTTTTTGAATTTTTAGTGGAGACGGGGTTTCACTGTTTTAGCCAGGATGGTCTCGATCTTCTGACCTCGTGATCGGCCTGCCTCAGCCTCCCAAAGTGCTGGGATTACAGGCGTGAGCCACTGCGCCCGGCCTAAAGATCTAATTCTTTTCTGACAACTTCTGCTTAAGAAAAAGCTTTGATTTTGCTAGCAAGAAAAAGGTACCACTGAAATGGAATTATGCTATACAGTTAATCTGATCAAATGAATTTTTTTAACTGATAGGTAGAAAAGAAGATGATTTCAGAGAAATCTTAAATTGACCCTACTTCCTTATTGCCCCAATCCTTTTCAAAACACTCTTCACTGATGAAAGCCACACCTAGAATTAAAGATCACATCCTTGTTCTGGGAGTTTGCCTCTGAAACTGTAGTAAAATCTATGGCCTAAGTAAGTTTATTTTATGAGCCAGGCATGGTGGCTCATGCCTGTAATCCTAGCACTTTGAGAGGCCGAGGTGGACAGACCACTTTAGCTCACAAGAACAAGACCAGCCTGGGCAGCATGGTGAAACTCTGCCTCTACAAAATATACAGAAATTAGCCAGGCATGGTGGTGTGCACCCTGTAGTCCCTGCTACCTGGGAGGCTGAGGTAGGAGGATGGCTTGAGCCCAGGAGGTAAAGGTTGTAGTGAGCCTAAATCGTGCCATTGTACTCCAGCCTGGGTGATAGAGCCAGACTTTGTCTCAAAAAAAAAAAAAAGAAAAAGAAAAAACAAGCTTATTTTATGGAAATACTTAAGATGAACTTAGGAAGGTGCCGGTAAAATGTTCTTATAAAAATAAAAATCTTTTAGGCCTTGAACAGTGGCTCATACTTGTAAGCCAAGCACTTTGGGAGGCTAAGTAGGAGAGCTGCTTAAGCGTAGGAGTTAGAGACCAGCTGGAGCAACATAGTAAGACTCCGTCTCTATAAAAAATTGTAAAAGTTATCTGGGCATGTTGGTGTGCACCTGTAGTCCCAGCTACTCAGGAGGTTGAAGTGAGAGGACCGCATAAGCCCCTAAGGTCCAGCCTGCAGTGAGCTGAGATCACAAAATTGCACTCCAGCCTAAGTAACACAGACAGACCAAGTCTCTTTAAAAATAAGTAGGCCAGGCCAGGCGCGGCGGCTCACGCCTGTAATCACAGCACTTTGGGAGGTCGAGGCAGGTGGATCACGAGGTCAGGAGATCAAGACCATTCTGGCTGACACAGTGAAACCCTGTCTCTACTAAAAATACAAAAAAAATAGCTGGCTGTGGTGGCGGGTGCCCGTAATCCCAGCTACTAGGGAGGCTGAGGCAGAAGAATGGTGTGAACCCGCGAGGTGGAGCTTGCAGTGAGCCGAGATCGTGCCACCGCAGTCCAGCCTGGGTGACAGAGTGAGACTGTCTCAAAAAAATAATAATAATTTTAAAAATAAATAAATAAATAGGCCAGGTGCGGTGGCTCACGCCTGTAATCCCAGCACTTTGGGAGGCCGAGGTGGGTGGATCACCTGACGTCAGGAGTTCGAGACCAGCCTGGCCAACATGGTGAAAACCTGTCTCTACCAGAATTACAAAAATTAACCAGGCATGGTGGCAAGTGCCTATAATCCAGCTACTCAGGAGGCTGAGGCAGGAGAACTGCTTGAACCCAGGGGCCAGAGCTTACAGTGAGCCAAGATCACACCACTGCACTCCAGCCTGGGCTACAGAATGAGACTCCATCTCAAAAAACAAGTAAATAAATAAAATAAATAAGGCCGGGGATAGTGGCTCACACCTGTAATCCCAACAGTTTGGAAGGCTGAGATGGGAAGATCACCTAAGGTCAGGAGTTCGAGACCAGCCTGGCCAACATGGCAAAACCCCATCTCTACTAAAAATACAAAAATTAGCCGGCATGGTGATGCGCGCCTGTAATCCCAGCTACTCAGGAGGCTGAGGCAGGAGAATCCCTTGAACCCGGAAGATGGAGGTTACAGTGAGCTGAGATCATGCCACTGCGCTATAGCCTGGGAGACAGGGTAAGACACTATCTCAAAAAAATAAAATAAAATAATAAATAAATAAATAAAGATAATGGACAAATTGTGGCATAGTCATAAAATGAAATATTACAATGGCAAAATATCCTAATATGTAAAACCACATGAACAAATTTCAGACACTACATGAGTGAAAGAGGCCAGATACAAAAGAATATATACTCTATAATTCTATTTATATGAAGTTCAAAACTGGCAGAATTAATGCTGATAGAAGTCAGAAAAGTTGTAAAGGGTTTCTAACTGAGAAAGGGAGCCAAGGAATCTTCTAAGTGCTGGTATTAATAGCTACAAGGGTGAATAAAAAGGTAAAATTTCCAACAAGCCATATACTTAAAATTTGTCTACTTTATGCCCTTTACTGGATATTATACATATTAAAATAAAATCTTTTTCTCAAAGAGTAAAACACTTTATTACATATGTATCATTCCCAATAAAAAGTGTATATATGTATGTGGCTATCAAGTACCCCTGATACGCTGTGACAAGAAGGGCATTTCACCTCGTGAAGTGAGAAAAACTCCAGTTTAATAGTGGAGAAAAATTTACCCATTTTATCAAGTTTTTTTTGTTGTTTGTTTTTGAGACAGAGTCTCACTCTGTCACCCAGGCTGGAGTGCAATGACATGATCTCGGCTCACTGCAACCTCTGCCTCCCAGGTTCAAGCGATTGTCCTGCCTCAGCCTCCTGAATAGCTGAGATTACAGGCGCCCGCCACCACGTCCAGCTAGTTTTTGTATTTCTAGTAGAGATGGAGTTTCACCATGTTGGCCAGGCTGGTCTTGAACTCCTGACCGCAGGTGATACACCTGCCTCAGCCCCTCAAAGAGCTGGGATTACAGGCTTGAGCCACCGCACCTGGTCAGTTTATCCAGTTTCATAGTGAGAAAAAAAACTGACAAACCCAAATTGGAGATAAATCTACAGCAGTAGTTACCAACCTTTTTGGCACCAGGCACCAGTTTCGTGGAAGACAATTTTTCTATGGGTGTGGGGGAGGAGGAACGGTGGATGGTTTCAGGATGAAACTGTTCTACCTCAGATCATCAGGCATTAGATTCTCATAAGGAATATGCAACCTAGATCCCTCACATGCACAGTTCAAGATAGGGTTCTCGCTCCTATGAGAATACCACACCAGCACTGATCTGACAGGAGGTGGAGCTCAGGCCCACTGCTCACCTTCTGCAGTGTGGCCTGGTTCCTAATAGGAGAAATCCAGAATCTAGGAGAAAAAAAACTAAAGGAGAATGTCTCTCAGTAAAAGTAGGTAGGAGCAAGACAACTATAAGTTGAGTATCTCTTATCCAAAATGCTCAGAACCATAAATATTTCAGATTTTGGAAAATGTGCATTACACTTGGGCATCCTTAATCCAAAATCCTGAAATAAGAAATGCTCCAAAGGGCATTTCCTTTGAAAGTCATGTCTAAATATAAAATTTTGATGCATGTATTTGTAAATCATCTCTTAAAAACTACATTTGCATTCACTATGCTGTCTCAATGCAATCTTCAGAAACAAAATAGAAATTCTAGCATAATTTCAACATTTATAATAACATTCCTGAAATCACACCATCTGCACCATGCTAATTACACACTCTTGTAATTCTGTGAAGGCCAGACATGACAATGATCTCAGTGGGATTCACATTCCATTTGACTGTATTAACCACCACCAGCAAACAACTTGGGTATAAATCCTGAATCAAATGATAGGGCTAAATCTTCGAAACGTCTGTAGCCCAGGGCAAATATAATAGAAAAATAATCCTACTCACTTATATTTCATTTTAATGAGAACATATTAAATGCCAGGGACTGAAAAATGGCTGGGGATATAAAAACAATCAGAACATAGTACTTGCTAAGGTTAAGTCAGAGAGACAAAAAATTACTGCAGTGTGATTAAAAAGTACAAGAGTATGTTGTGAACAGGGCAGTCTTCTGTTATGAGGTGAGAAGGTAAAGAAAAACTTTCCAGAGAAAAATGACTTTAAACCTGAGGTCTGAAGGAGAGACTTTAGCTAGAAGAAAAAGAATGTATCTCAGGCCTTTAACAAGTACTGTGAGTATTAGACAGTTAACTTAGGAAGCTTTATTTATTTTTCCAATCTTATTTGGAAAGAAATAAATTTAAATATGTAACTCTACGTATATGAGATTACCTAAATTCTTCAAGAATAAATCAGACAAGTAAATCTGTAATGAGCCGTATGCAGGACATAACCTTGAAGTTACAAGTCCTCTAACAGGATTTTGCTGCTAATATCAAACCTATCCCAACCTCAAACATCTACTTGAGAGAATAAGCAATATTTGAGGTGGCAGTTTCTGGAATCCCAACAATGCCTTAAAAAAAAAAAAAGAGAGAGAGAGATAAATCACATACCATACAATTCACTATATTTTTTTGAAACAGAGTGCAGTGGCATAATCATGGCTCACCATGGCCTCAACCACCTGGGTTGAAATAATCCTCTGACCTCAGCCTCCAGAGTAGCAGATGCTACAGGTAGAAAGTGCTGGGATTACAGATACGAGAAATTCACCCTTTTAAGACCAGGTGCGGTGGTTCACAGCTGTAATCTCAGCACTTTGGGAGGCCAAGGCGGGCAGATGACTTGAGGTCAGGAGTTTGAGATCAGCCTGGCCAACATGGTGAAACCCCATCTCTACTAAAAATACAAAACTTAGGCCAGGGGCGGTGGCTCAAGCCTGTAATCCCAGCACTTTGGGAGGCCGAGATGGGCGGATCACTAGGTCAGGAGATCGAGACCATCCTGGCTAACACGGTGAAACCCTGTCTCTACTAAAAAACGCAAAATAACTAGCCGGGCAAGGTGGTGGACGCCTGTAGTCCCAGCTACTCGGGAGGCTGAGGCAGGAGAATGGCATAAACCCAGGAGGCGGAGCTTGCAGTGAACTGAGATCCGGCCACTACGCTCCAGCCTGGGCGATAGAGTGAGACTCTGTCTCAAAAAAACAAACAAACAAACAAAAAACCAAAAACAAAACTTAGCCGGGCGTGGTGGCAGAGACCTGTAATCTCAGCTACTTGGGAGGCTGAGTCAGGTGAACTGCTTGAAGCTGGGAGGCGGAGGTTGTAGTGAGCCGAGATTGCACCACTGCACTCCAGCCTGGGCAATGAGCAAGACTCGCCCATAAAAAGGCCGGGCGCCGTGGCCTGCCTGTAATCCCAGCACTTCTTTGGGAGGCCAGGATGGGCGGATCACGCAGGTCAGGAGATCAGGACCTATCCTGGCTAACACAACCCGCCTCTACTAAAAAATACAAAACTAGCCGGGCGAGGTGGGCTCTTGCAGTCCCAGCCACTCGGGAGGCTGAGGCAGGAGAATGGGCGAAACCTGAAGGCGGAGCTTGCAGTGAGCTGAGATCCGCCACTGCACTCCAGCCTGGGCGATAGATGGTGACTCGCCCCAAAAAAAAAAAAAAAGAAAGAAATTCACGAGTGAAAGTAATTTTAGATGAAGGTGTTTCCTAATTGAAAACAAGGCAGTTGGCCAGGTACAGAGGCTCATGCCTGTAATCCCAGCACTTTGGGAGGCCAAGGTGGGTGGATCACCTGAGGTCAGAAGCTTGAGACCAGCCTGGCCAGCATGGTGAAATTCTGTCTGTACTAAAAATGCAAAAATTAGCCAGGCATTGTGGCTCATGCCTGTAAGCCCAGCTACTCGGGAGGCTGAGGCAGGAGAATCACTTGAGCCTGGGAAGCAAAGGTTGCAGTGAGCCAAGATTACGCCACTGCATTCCAGCCTGGCAACACAGTGAGACTTCGTCTCGAGAAAGAAAAAAAAAACAAAAACAAAACTAGCTGGGTGTGGTGGTACATGCCGTTGTCCCAGACACTTGAGAGGTTAAGGTGGGAGGACTGCTTGAGTCCAGGATGTCAAAGCTACAATGAACCATGATCATGCCACTGCAGTCCAGCCTGGGTGACACAGCGAGACACTGTCTCAAAAAAAAAAAGAAAGAAAGAAAACAAGTGCTGGGACACAAAGTAAGTCTCAACAATTTTCAAATGTTTGAAATCATACAGAACGTGTTCTCTGCCCTCAGCAAAACTGAACAAGAAATTTATAACTAAAAGATATCCAGAAAATGTTGAAATGTTTGAAAATAACGTAATGTACTTCTAACCCAGAGGTTCAAGAAGAACTCAAAATGGAAATTTAGGCTTGGTGTGTCGGCTCATGTATGTAATCCCACCACTTTGGGAGGCTGAGAAGGATCGAGTGAATACAGGAGTTCAAGATCAGCCAGGCAAATAAGCAAGACCCTATCTCTACAAAAAAACTTAAAAATTACTAGAATGTGGTGGCATGCACCTGTAGTCCCCTACCTGGCAGGCCGAAGCAGAAGGACTGCTTGAACCTAGGAGTTTGAGACTGCAGTAAGCTATGATCATGCCACCACACTCTAGCCCGGGTGACAGAGCAAGACGCTGTTTCTAAAAATCATCATCATCTGAGCTAAATGATAATGAAATCATTATAACATATGGCATGCACTACCCATAAGAACCAAAGTGCAGAAACAAGCCAAATGACCATCAACTAATAAACAAAATGTGGCATATAGATACAACGGGATGAAGTATTGATAATATGCTTCAAAATGAATGAATCTTGAAAACACTACACTAACTGAAAGAGGTCAGTCACTAAAAACCACATATTATTGCCAGGTGCAGTTGCTCACGCCTGTAATCCCAGCACTTGGGGAGGCCAAGGCAGGCGGATCATGAGGTCAGGAGTTCAAGACCAGCCTGGCCAACATGGTGAAACCCTGTCTCTACTAATAAAAAAATAGAAAAATTAGTTGGGCGTGGTGGCAGGCACCTGTAACCCCAGCTACTCTCTAACAAAAAATACAAAAATTAGCTGGGCGTGGTGGTGGGCACCTGTAATTCCAGCTACTCAGGAGGCTGAGGCAGAGAACAGCTTGAACCCGGGAGATGGAGGTTGCAGTGAGCTGAGATCACACCATGCACTCCAGCCTGGGCAGCAGAGGGAGACTCCATCTCAAAAAAAGATCACATATTATTAATATATACTAAAAGCCACTAAACTGTATACTTGATACAAGTAAATTGATATGTAAACTTTAGCTCAATAAAGTTGCTATAAAAATTTATGTGGGTGATGGTTGTACTAAATGTGAATGTTATTTTTTATTTATGTTTTACTTATTTATTTACTTTTAATAGAGACAAGGTCTCACTATGTTGCCCAGGCTGGTTTTGAACTCCTAAGCTCAAGCAATCCTCCCACCATGGCCTCCCAAAGTACTAAAATTACAGTCATGGGCCACCATGACTAGCCAGTACTACAGTGTGAATGTTCTTAATGCCACTGAACTACACACTTAAAAATGGCTAAAATAGCCAGAGACAGTGGCTCCTGCCTGCAAACCCAGATACTTGGGAAGCTGAAACTGTAGGACGCTTGAGGCAAGGAGTCCAAGGCTAGCCGGACAACACAGCAAAACTCCATCTGCAAAAACATTTAAAAAGAAATTTAGCCAAGCATGGTGGAGTAGACCTGTAGCCCCAGCTACTTGGGAGGGTGAGGCAGGAAGAGTCAAGCCCAAGAATTTGCAGCTACTGCAAATTACGATAGTGCCACTGCACTCCAGCCTAGGCAACAGGGTAAGATCCTGTCTCAAAGTAAAAAATAAAATAAATATCCAATATTGAGGCCAGGTGCGGTGGCACTTTGGTAAGCCGAGGCAGACAGATCACTTGAGCTCAGGAGTTTGAGGCCAGCCTGGGCAACATGGCAAAACCCCGTCTCTATTAAAAATACAAAAATTAGCTGGCGTAGTGGCACACACCTGTAGTCCCAGTTACTTGAGAGGCTAAGCTGGAGGATTGCTTGAGCCTGGGAGTCAGAGGCTGCAGTGAGCCAAGAATGAACCACTGCACTCCAGCTTGGGCAACAGAGTGAGACTCTTGTCTCAAAAAATATATATACACACACACACACACACACACACACACATATATATATATGTACGTGTATATACATCTATATATGTGTATATATATCTATATACATGTATATACATGTGTATATATATATATAATATTTGGGCTGGGTACAGTGGCTCATGTCTGTAATCCCAGCACTTTGGGGGGCCAAGGTGGGCAGATCACTTGAGGTCAGGAGTTCAAGATCAGCCTGGCCATCATGGTGAAATACTGTCTCTACTAAAAATACAAAAATTAGCCAGCTGTGGTGGTGCATGCCTGTAATTCTAGTACTCAGGAGGCTTAGGCATGAGAATCACTTGAACCTGGGAGGTGGAGGCTGCAGGGAGCCAAGATCACAGTACGGCACTCTGGCCTGGGAGACAGAGCGAGACTTCGCAAAAAAAAAAAAAAAAAAAATAAAAAAATATATATATATATATATATAAAATAAAATAATGGAACACCAAAGATAACTAAAAAGTAAACTAAAAAAAGGTTGATTAAAAAAATATTTTTTAAGAGATGGGGTCTCACTATATTTCCCAGGTTGGTCCCGAACTCCTAGGCTCAAGTGATCTTCCCACCTCAGCCTCCCAAATGCTGGGATGAGAGTCGTGAGCCACCAATGCACTCAGCCTGATTTTTTACTTTTATTTATTTTTTTGAATCAGGGTCTTGTTCTGTCTCTGGCTGGAGTGTAGTAACACCAATCATGTCTCACTGCAGCATCAAGTTCCTGGGCTCAAGAAATCCTGCCACCTCTAAGGTTGATTATTAAAAGTTATCTAATTATTGGGGCCTCAAGAAAACCGAGGTGTATTAATTTAGAAGATAATTTTTATAAGTGGTAAAGTAAGTCTTCACATAATATATTCTTGAAGGATACCTAGGATTCACAGAATCTAAGACTGGTATTTGCATAAAAAAGAGAAGTCTCAGGCTGGCGCGGTGGCTCATGCCTGTAATTCCAGCACTTTGGGAGGCCAAGGTGGGCGGATCACGAAGTCAGGAGATGGAGACCACCACCCTGGATAACATGGTGAAACCCTGTCTCTACTAAAAAGACAAAAAATTAGCCGGGCTTAGTGACATGCGCCTGTAGTCCCAGCTACTTGGGAGGCTGTGGTAGGAGAATCGCTTGAACCTGGGAGGCAGATTGTTGCAGTGAGCAGAGACCGTGCCACTGCAAACCAGCCTGGGCACCAGAGCAAGACTCTGTCTCAAAAAAAAAAAAAAGAGAAGCCTCAATTAGTCTACAATCTATAACCATGATCAATTCTGACCTGCTTCATAATTCTTGGTCAATAACATTGGCCAGATGGTATTGAACTAGACGAAGTAGATATTTATATTTTTGAATTTGTCCCACAAAAAAACTATAAAAAATTAGTCCGCTATGATAATGGTAGCTTAAATCATATGCTATGATTGTAGCAACAAAAGCCAAGCAAAAAACACTACCTGTAGTCATTGTTCCATCCTGGTAACAAAGACAGTTGAGAAAAGTACCTAGGGATCACAACAGAAAAGCTCAACGGCAAGCAAAACTCACTGCAATATCATATCCAAGGGCGTCTCACCTAGGTGATGCAATTCTAGAAGAAAACAGAATCAATTAAACCAAACTAATGCTACTTCAATGTTGCTTACCTAGTCAATAACACTAAAGTTTAAAAATCTAGTAGCTTTTCTCTAAGAGACCTAAAATGAATCAAGATTTTTTGTTTCTCCTGAATTAAAAAAAAAAAAAAACTAGCTGGCCAGGAGTGGCAGCTCACGCCTGTAATCCCAGTACTTTGGGAGGCCAAGGCAGAAGGATCACCTGAGGTCAGGAGTTTGAGACTAACCTGGCCAACATGGTGAAACCCCGTCTCTACTAAAAATACAAAATTGGCCAGGCATGATGGCACGCGCCTGTAATCCAGCTACTCGGGGGACTGAGGCAGGAGAATCGCTTGAACCTGGGAGGCGGAGGTTGCAGTGAGCCAAGATCGCGCCACTGCACTCCAGCCTGGGCGACAGAGTGAGACTGTCTTTAAAAAAAAAAAAAAAAAAAAAAACCCCTAAACTACACCTATACAATCATATTTAAAACTTCAGAGAATGAATTTGGTTGTATAGAAAATTTATTAAAACAAGTAATTTCAATTTCACATCTATAGCTCAAAAGTTGTTTTTAATAAAAGTGATTTCTCCACAATAATATTTATCAGATCTACAGTATAAATTTCCAGCATGATGAAATAGAGACATCCAAAGTAAAAACAAAAAATATTTACCTTACAAAACGAAATATACTTTTAAAAAATTTTTTTTGAGATGGAGTCTCGCTCTTGTTGCCCAAGCTGGAGTGCAATGACACGATCTTGGCTCACTGCAACCTTCGACTCCCGGGTTCAAGCAATTCTCCCGCCTCAGCCTCCTAAGTACCTGGGATTACAGATGCACACCACCACGCCTGGCTAATTTTTTCTATTTTTAGTAGAGACGGGGTTTCACCACGTTGGCAAGGCTGGTCTTGAACTCCTGACCTAAGGTGATCCACCTACCTCGGCCTCCCAAAGTGCTGGGATTACACGCATGAGCCACTGTTCCTGGCCCAAAATATACTATTACCATATGATCCAGTGACCATGCTCCTTGGTATGTACCCAAAAAAGCTGAAAACTTGTGTCCACACAAAAATCTGCACAAGAAAAAAAAAAAAGGATGCACATGGATGTTTACAGCTGCTTTTTATTTGTAACTGGCAAAACCTGAAAGCAATCAAAATGTCCTTCAGTAGGCGAATGGATAAACAAACTGTGGTATAGCCACACAATTGAATATGATTTAGCACAAAAAAGAAATACAGTATCAAATCATAAAAAGACATGCCAGAACCTAATGTGAACTATTAAATGAAAATATCCTATCTGAAAAGGAATGCATACATGATCCAGCTACATAATACTCTGGAAAAGACAAAACCGAGGAGACAGTAAAAGTAAAACATCAGGGGTTGCTAGAGGTTGGGAGTGGGGAGAAGTAGGCAGAGAACAGGATGTGTAGAGAGGTGAAAATAGTCCATATAATACTATAATGGTAGATACATGTCATTATTTGTCCAAACCCACAGAATACACAATACCAAGAATAAATTCTAATGCAAACAATGAATTTTGGGTGATTAATGATGTGTCAATGTCAGTTCATTAACTAATGTATCATTCTAGCAGGGGATGTTGATTACGGGGGAGATTAATGCATGTGTGGAAGCAGGAGATACACAGGAAATATCAGTAAGTTCCTCTCCATTTTGCTGTGAACCTAAAACTGATCTAGAAAATGAAATGTTAAAAATTTTCATTTTGTTTTTTTTATTTCTTTTAGACAAGAAGGGAATATGATTTAAAAAGAAAAACAAAATTAAAGCAGAAAAAAATAAAATAGGCTGGGCATGGTGGCTCACACCTGTAATTTCAGCACATTGGGAGGCCGAGGCAGGAGGATTACTTGAGGTCAGGGGTTCGAGACCAGCCTGGTCAATACAGTGGAACCCTGTCTCTACTAAAAATACAAAAATTAGCTGGGCATGGTGGCAGGTGCCTGTAATCCCAGCCACTTGGGAGGCTGAGGCAGGAGAACTGCTTGAACCCAGGAGGGAGAGGCTGCAGTAAGCCGAGATTGTGCCACTGCACTCTAGCCTTGGCAACCGAGTGAGACTCTGTCTCAAAAATAAATAAATAAATAATAACAAAACAAAACAGAAACAGGGTCTGGCTATGGCTGCCCAGCCTTGTCTCAAACTTCTGGATTCAAGTGATCATCTCACCTATGCTTCCCAAAGTGCTGGGATTACAGGCGTGAGCCACCACACCTAGACAAAAAAACCTGTTTACATAAAAGTTGCAGACAAGAAAGATACATAATGGTAAAGACAGACTACTGATTACTCTTATCAAAGAAAAACAGGCCGGGCGTGGTGGCTCATGCCTATAATCCCAGCACATTGGGAGGCCAAGGAAGGTGGATCACCTGAGGTCAGGAGTTCGAGACCAGCCTGACCAACATGAAGAAACCCTGTGTCTACTAAAAATACAAAATTAGCCGGACGTGGTAGCACATGCCTATAATTCCAGCTACTTGGGAGGCTGATGCAGAAGAATCACTTGAACCCGGGAGGTGGAGGTTGCAGTGAACTGAGATCGCCCCATTGACTCCAGCCTGGGCAACAGGAGTGAAAATCCGTTTCAAAAAAAAAAAGAAAGAAAGAAAAGAAAAAAAAAGTAAACAAATATATTAATGTTCGAACGGCTATTTCTCACTTCATTCCCAAACTATTAAATGCTAGGAAATAAGGAGGGTGGGGGATAAGTATGCAAAAACAAATACAAGTAAAGCCCTGACCTGAAAGGAGCTTACAATCCACCGAAGAAAACAAGCACGCACACATACAAGAGAGTGAACAAGATAAGAAAGCACTGTAAGGCAGTGACTCACGCCTGTAATTCCTTTGGGAGGCCAAGGCAGGCAGATCACTCAGGAGTTCGAGACCAGCCTGGGCAGCATGGTGAAATCCCGTCTCTACTAAAAATCCAAAAAAAAATTTAGTCCGGTGTGGTGGTGGGCACGTGTAATCCCAGCTACTTCAGAGGCTGAGGCAGGAGAACAGCTTGAATGCGAGAGGCAGAGGTTGCAATGAGCTAAGATCGCGCCACTGTACTCCAGACTGAGCGACAGAGCAAGACTCTGTCTTAAAAAAAAAAAAAAAAAAGGCCGGGCGCGGTGGCTCAGGTCTGTAATCCCAGCACTTTGGGAGGCCGAGGTGGGTGGATCACGAGATCAGGAGATCGGGACCATCTGGCTAACATGGTGAAACCCCGTCTCTGCTAAAAATACAAAAGAAAAATTAGTCGGGCGTGGTAGCGGGCGCCTGTAGTCCCAGCTACTCGAGAGGCTGAGGCAGGAGAATGGCGTGAAGCCGGGAGGCAAAGCTTGCAGTAAGCCGGTATCGCGCCACTGCACTCCAGCGGGGGGACAGAGTGAGACTCCGTTTCAAAAAAAAAAAAAAAAGAAATTTTTTTTTGTCTTATACAAAAGTTATAAAAATAGTACAGAGAATTTCAGTATACCTTTTACCTGGCTTCCTCTAAGATAAAATCTTTTTTTTTTTTTTTTTTCCGAGATGGAGTCTTGCTCTATTGCCCAGGCTGGAGTGCAGTGGTGTGATCTTGGCTCACTGCAATCTCCACCTCCTGGCTTCAAGCAATTCTCCTGCCTCGGCCTCCCAAATAGCTGGTACTCCAGGTGCCCAACCATGCTCGGTTAATTTTTGCATTTTTAGTAGAGACTGGGTTTCACCATGTTGGCCAGGCTGGTCTCAAACTCCGGACCTCGTGATTGGTCCACCTTGGCCTCCCTAAGTGCTGGGAATTACAGCTGTGAGACACCACGCCTGGCCAGCCTCTAAGATAAAATCTTACATAACCACGGCACAATTATCAAAACTAAGAAATTAACGGTAATATCATGTTATTAACTAAACTACATAACTGACTTAGAATTTCACCCATTTTTCTATTAATGCCCTTTTTCTGTTCCAAGATGTCATCCAGGATCCCACATTGCATTTAGTTGTCATGTCTCCTTGGTCTCCTCTGATTTGTGAGATTTTCACCATTTTCCCTTGTTTTTGTGACATGGACACTTTCGAATAACACTGGTCAGTTGTTTCACGTAATGTTCCTCAATTTGGATTTGTCTGATGTTTTCTCAAGATTAGACAGAGGTCATGCATTCTTGGCAAAACTACCACAGAATTAATGTGCCTTTCTCAGTGCATTATAACAGAGGATACATAATGGCTCATTATCTTATTCCTAAAGATGTCAACCTTAATCACGTGGTTACTGGTGGTGTCTACAGTGTTTCTTCACCCTAAAGTTAATGTTTTTCCCTTTGTAAATAACAACTACATTGGGGAAGACACTTTGAGACGATGCATTGTGTTCTCAAACTTTTGCCCACCAATTTTAAAATTCATCAAAGGGATCTTACCTGCAGCAATTACTAATGTGGTATTCTAATGGTGATTTTTAAATTTACCTCATTCTGTCTGTATTTGTTAACTGGAATTCTTTTAAAGGAAGAGCTGTCACTTCTTCATATTATTATGAACTCATGGATATTTTAATTCTCTAATAGAGAGATCCTGAAATATTAAGCTCAAAAATATGTAAAGGAACAAACAGTATCCCAAAAATAAAGGCCTCTATGAGCAATTATATACAAAAATGTCAAGAATATTTCACTAAGGAGGTCTTCCTCTTTGAGCAGCCATAGCAAAATAGTTACAATATGATGTGTGGAGTTTGCTTTAAAATAACCCACTTTTAGGCCGGGCGCGGTGGCTCAAGCCTGTAATCCCAGCACTTTGGGAGGCTGAGACGGGCGGATCATGAGGTCAGGAGATCAAGACCATCCTGGCTAACACGGTGAAACCCCATCTCTACTAAAAAATACCAAAAAATTAGCCGGGCGAGGTGGCGGGCGCCTGTAGTCCCAGCTACTCGGGAGGCTGAGGCAGGAGAATGGCGTGAACCCGGGAGGCAGAGCTTGCAGTGAGCTGAGATCGCGCCACTGCACTCCAGCGTGGGCGACAGAGCGAGACTCCATCTAAAAAACAAAAACAAAAAAAAACAAAAAAAAAAAACCCACTTTTCCCAAGAGTTCAAGGTTACAGCAAGCTATGACTGCACCACTGCAATCCAGCCTAGGTGACAGAGTGAGACCCTGTCTCTAAAAAATAAATAAATATATAAAATAACCCACTTTGATACAGAGGTTGGGAATGCTATATAGATGAAAAAAAAACTAAGATATGAGTTAATAATTATTAAAGCTGTGTAACAGCTAACAGGGGCTCCTGATGCGAGTCTCCGTTTTTTTTTTTTTGAGCCAGTCTGTCTATCGCGCCAAATGCAGTAACGCGATCAGCTCACTGCAAGCTCCGCCTCGTGTTCCGCCATTCTCCTGGCTCAGCCTCCCGAGTAGCTGGGACTACAGGCGCCCACAACCGCGCCCAGCTAATTTTTTGTATTTTTAGTAGAGACGGGGTTTCACCGTGGTCTCGATCTCCTGACCTTGTGATCCGCCCGCCTCGGCCTCCCAAAGTGCTGGGATTACAGGCGTGAGCCACCGCGCCCGGCTATATTTTTTTATACATTCAAATTTTTCTGTAATGAAGAGTCAAAAAATATTTTAAGGACCCCAAAACATAGTATTTAGTTAAATCACAAGTTCACTTTTCAAATATGCCATTTATAACTGTTGTCTATTTCTGAATCCTCCTTCTTCCCCCCAAAATTCTACCAAAACTAACTTTAAAAAATTATGGATTAGGTCGGGCACTGTGGCTCATGCCTGTAATTCCAGCACTTTGGAAGGCCAAGGTGGGCAGATCAGATTGAGGTGAGGAGTTCCAGACCAGCCTCGCCAATATGATGACACCCTATCTCTACTAAAAATAAAAAAATTAACCAGGCATGGTGGCACACGCCTGTAATCCCAGCTACTCGGGAGGCTGAGGCACGAGAAATCTCTTGAACCCAGGAGGCAGAGCTTGCAGTGAGCCGAAATCATGACACTGCACTCCAACCTGGACAACAGAACAAGACTCTATCTCAAAAAAAGAAAAAAAGAAATGTGGTATACATCTACCATGGAATACTACTCAGCCATAAAAAGGAACGAAGTAATGGCATTCACAGCAACCTGGATGGAGTTGGAGACCACTATTCTAAGTGAAGTAACTCAGGAATGGAAAACCAAACATCATATGTTCTCACTTATGTAAGAGGGAGCTAAGCTATGAGAACACAAAGGCAAAACAATGATATAATGGACTTTGGGGACTCAGGGGGAAGTGGGGGAGGGATAAAATACTATATACACACTGGGTACAGTGTACACTGCTCGGGTGATGGGTGCACAAAAATCTCATAAATCACTACTAAAGAACTCTTCCATGCAACCAAACACCTACCACCTGTTCCCCCGAAACTACTGAAAAATAAAAGGCAGAGACATGTTCTGTACAGTACACAACTTAATGACAATTTAAGAAACCAAACTAGGCTGGGCTCAGTGGCTCATGACTGTAATCTCAGCCTTTTGGGAGGCTGAGGCCAGAGGATCACTCGAGGCCAGGAGTTTGAGACCATCCTGGTCAACAAAGCAAGATCTGTCTCTATGAAAAAACTTAAAAATTAACCAAGTGTGGTGGTGTGTGCCTATAGTCCTAGCTACTCGGGAGGCTAAGCCAGGAAGACTGCTTAAGCCCAGGAGCTTGTGGATGCAGTGAGCTACGATCACACCACTACACTCCAGCCTGGGCAACAGAGCAAGACCCTGACTGTAAGGAAAAAACAAACTGGCAGGGTGTGGTGGCATATGCCTGTAGTCCCACCTACTCGGGAGGCTGAGGCAGGAGAATCACTTGAGCTCAGGAGTTAAAGGCCTTGAGGATGTTATGCTAAATGAAATAAGGCAGTCACAAAAGGACAAATATTTTATGATTTTTAAAATTAATAAGTACTAAATAAACCTCTTTGTTATCCTGTCCATTGTGAGATTGACTAAACCTTGCCAGAACATCCCAGCAGACTTCACTTTTGTGATGAAATCCAAACTCTCTTCTCTAAGTTAAAGGCTTTCATAGTCTGGCTTCTACCTTTGTATCACTTATTTCTAACACTCGTCTTTACCAGGCCAAGATTTCCTTCCTTTTTAAGGCTAATACTCCATTGTATGCATGTGTCACATTTTGTTTATTCATTCATCTGTGGATGGATACTTGTTTGCCTCTACCTTTTGGCTACTACGAATAATGCTACTATGAATATGGGGGTAAAATAAGTTGGTTTTAATTTTATAAAACGTACTTTTTTTTTTTTTTTTGAGACAGGGTCTTGCTCTGTCTCTCAGGCTAGAGTGAGGTGACACAATCAAGACTCACAGCAGCCTCAATCTTCCTATGCTCAAGCCAGCCTCCCAAGTAACTGGGACTATAGGTACCTCACCTGGCTAATTTTTAAAAAAATTTTGTAAAGATAGGGTCTCACTATGTTGCCCAGGCTGGTCTCGAACTTCTGGCCTCAAGCAATCCTCCCCCCTCAGTATCCCAAAGTGCTGGGATTACAGGTGTGAGTCCATGCCCCCCAGCCAAAATGTACTTTTGAAAAAGAAGAGAGCCAGGCTCAGTGGCCTGAGTCTATAGTTCCAGCTACTCAGGGGGCTGAGGCAGCAGGATCACTTGAGCCCAGGAGTTCCAGGCTGTAGTGTGCTATCATCATGCCTGTGAATGGACTGCACTCCAGCCTGGGCAACACGGAGAGACCCTGTCTCAAAAAACAAATAAACAAACCCTAAACAAGTATTAAGCAAGTATTAAGTGTTGGTTCTCAGAAAATCTAAATCATCCAAGTTAGAAGGTAGAAAGCAAATGGAAAAGTAGTAATTGACCTAACACACTCAATAATGATCAATTTTAAACCGACAATGGGGAAAGCTGAGAAAGCTGATTTGGACCACAGAACCCCCATTGATTTAGGAATTGTCTGGGCCAAGTACATCTATAAATAAAGGTGAAGATGGAACTAAAAACAGAAAGAAAGGATGAAAGTCTATTTAACAAGTAGATTAACACTCTCTTATATTCCCTCTTCAGTTCAACACAGCTGGGTCCCTCCTCCATTTCATCAGAAAATTAGAAGATAATGCTGCTGAGAAAGAAAAACAGGGTTTCTGTACTAGGGATTACAAGGTACAGCTGAAGGATAGAGTATAAACAATATTAAAAGCAAGGAAACTAAATGCATTTACTGTATGTTATGACTTCAAACCCTCTCTCCATTCACTTCCAAGAACACTGACAACCAAGTTTCTCTCCAGCAGTGCACTGAGTAATTCTTCTTCAGGGAATCTGACCAGCAAAAAGACTTAAAGACCCAACATTAGAGACTCCCAAAAAGGAACTCAGCAAGATCATTCTGCAGTAAAGGCCCACAAGAGCTTAAAAAAAAAAAAAAAATTACTGCTCAACTCTTAAATAAAAGCAAATAGCCAAGAAACACTAGTTTTTTGAGGACCACGTCAAACGGGAAATAGAGAAACTAAAACAAGCAGAGACGAAAAACAATTTACAAAAACTAAATATGCAGGAAGAAAAGTCATATAGCTTATTAATATCTTTAAAATGACAAGAAAAGGTAAAAATGGGGAATTAAAAAGATGTTACAGAAGGCTGGGTGTGGTGACTCCTATAATCCCAGCACTTTGGGAGGCCAAGGTGGGCAGATCACTGAAGGTCAGGAGTTCACAACCAGTCTGTCCAACAAAGTGAAATCACGTCTCTACTAAAAATACAAAAATTAGCCAGGCATGGTGGCGGACGACTGTAATCTCAGCTACTCAGGAGACCGAGGTATGAGAATCGTTTGAACCCGAGAGGTGGAGGTTGCAATAAGCCAAGATTGCGCCACAGCACTCCAGTCTGGGTGACAGGGCGAGATTCTGTCTCAAAAAAACAAAAAACAGATGCTACAGAAAAGGAACATTCAGAAAACGAACAAAAACGCTCTTTGAAATTAAAATGATAAGGGCTGGCACAGTGGCTCATGCCTGTAATCCTAGCACTCTGGGAGGCCAAGGCCAGGCAGATCATGTGAGCTCAGGAATTCAAGACAAGCCTGGGCAACATGGTGAAACACCATCTCTACCAAAAATACAAAAAACAGCCGGGCTTGGTGGCGCATGCTTGTGGTCCCAGCTACTCCGGAGGCTGACATGGGAGGGATCACTTGAGCCTGGAAGGCAGAGGTTGCAGTGTGCTGAGATTGCACCACTGCACTCAAGCCTGGGTGACAGAGTAAGACTCCACCTCAAAAAAAAAAAAAGAAATTAAAATGACAGCAGAAAAAAAAATAATAGAATGGAAGAAAGGTGAGAAAAATCTTATGAGAATTAAAACAGAAGCATAAGGAAATGGAGGAGACCAGATGAAATAAAATCAGGAAGTCTAATAAAAAGTCCAAACCAGGTGAGGTGGTGCAAGCCTGTAATTCCAGAGTCAGGAGCTTGAGGCAGGAGAATCACTTGAGCCCGGGAGTTGGAAAGCAGCCTGGCAACACAGCAAGACCTCGTTTGCTAAAAAAAAATTTTTAATCAGCTGAGCACAATGGCGCATGCCTCTAATACCAACAGCTCCAGAGGCTGAGGTGGGAGGATCACTTGAGCCCAGGAGCTCGTGGCTGCAGTGAGCTATAATGACACCCCTGTACTGCAGCCTGGGTGAGAGAGCAAGGAGTTCAAGACCAACCTGGCCAACATGGCCACTCACTGCAACCTCCGCTTCCTGGATTCAAGTGACTCTCCTGCCTCAGCCTCCTGAGTAGATGGGATTACAGACATCCACCATCATGCCCAGCTAATTTTTTGTATTTTAGTAGAGCCAGGGTTTCACCATGTTGGCCAGGCTAGTCTCCAACTCCAGACCTCAAGTGATCTGCCCACCTAGGCCTCCCAAAGTGCCGGCATTACAGGTGTGAGCCACCACACCCAGCCTTAGCTCTACTTTTAAAAGCAACTGCACTCATCATACTATATTGTATTAGGTATTGTATATTTCTTCCCTGATAAAATATAAATTCCTTAAAAGTAGGCACTACCAAACCACCTGACACTGTAGCAATTTTCAATAAACATTTGTTAAATTAAAACACTTTCTGAGCCCTTCTCATGTGGCCAGCACTCTTCTCAATGTTTTGCATTATTTGACTAATTTAAACGTCACAATAACTCTATGGTAGGTCTATTATCTTTATGTTATACATAAGGAAAAATGGAGCATAAAGAGATGTTGAGTAATCTGCCAAAAGTCAGTAGCCACTGCTGAAACATGCAATCTAGACTCTTACTCTCCATCTCTACCAGTCCTTTAATGTTCTAAATCATTAACTCTACCATTTAGTTTTAAGGCCTCAGAACAAGACATGAAAAACTGGCAACATTGTAACATGAAATACAATTGGCTTAGTATTACCTAACCCAGCAGTTTACAAAAAGTGGTCCACTGACCCCTTGGGATCTCCCAAGACCCTTGGGGAGGTCCACAAACTCCTGGATGTCAAAACCATTTTTATAATATTAAGATGTTATTTGAATTTTTCACTCTTACTCTCTTGAAATGTATTGTGGAGTTCCCCAGGGCCTATATGATGTGTAATATTACAGGATTGAATGCATAAGCAGCTATGCAAATCCAATTGTCCTCTATCAAGTCAGACATTAAAGAGATTTGCAAATATGTAAAACAATGTCATTCTCACTAAATCTCTGTTTGGAAAATAATTCTTTTTCATTTCAGAAATGATGTTAACATGAAGGCTAGGCATGGTGGCTCATGCCTGTAATCCCAGCACTTTGGGAAACCAAGGCAAGCAGGTCACTTGAGGCCAGGAGTTTGAGACCAGCCTGGCCAATATAGCAAAACCCTGTCTCTACTAAAAAGACGAAAAATTAGCCAGGCATGGTGGCGTGTGCCTGTGGTCCCAGCTACTCAGGAGGCTGAGGCATGAAAATCACTGGAACCCAGGAGGCACTCACTCCATCCTGGGCAACTGAAGGAGGCTGTCAAAAAAAAGGTGTTAACATGCAATGGGTTTATTATTATTATTATTATTTTTTGAGATGGAGTTTTGCTCTTGTTGCCCAGGCTGGAGTGCAATGGCGTGATCTTGGCTTACTGCAACCTCCGCCTCCCAGGTTCAAGCGATTCTCCTGCCTTAGCCTCCTGAGTAGCTTGGGACTACCACTGGGACCATCCGCCACCATGCCAGGCTAATTTCTTTGTATTTTTAGTAGAGACGGGGTTTCACCATGTTGGCCAGGCTGGTCTCAAACTTCTGGCCTCAAGTGATCTGCTTGCCTCGGCCTCCTAAAATGCTAGGATTACAAGCATGAGCCACCACGCTTGGCCCTATTATTTTTTAACATATTAAATATTTTTTAATTTTTTTTTCAGTACAGTAAATATTGATATAAAACACATAAACAAAAGTAAGGCACAGTGGCATGTGCCTATAGTCCCAGCTACTAGGGAGGCTGAGGCAGGAGAGCTTGAGACAAGGCTGCAGCTGGCCATGATAGCCCCTGTGAACAGTCACTGCATCCAAGGAGAAGGGGGAAGGGGGAAGGAAAGGGGAAGAAGAAAGGGGGAAGGAAGGGAGAAGGGGGAAGGAAGGGGAAGGTGGAAAGGAGGAAGGAAGGGAGAGGGGGGAAGGGGGAGGAAGGGGGAAGGAAGGTGGGAGGAAGAGGAAGAGGAGGAGGAAGAAGAAAAAGAACAAGAGGAGGAGAAGGACAAGGAGAAGAAGGACAAAGAGGAGAAAGAAGAAGAGGAGGAAGAGGAGGAAGAACAATAACAACCACATTAACAGAGCTCTTTAGGATCCTCAAAAATTTGTAAGAGCGGAAAGAGGTTTTGGGGAAAAAAAAGTTTAAAAACCACTGATCCAGCCAATATAAAATGTTCAATACTGGCCAGGCATGGTGGCTCACACCTGTAATCCCAGCACTTTGGGAGGCTGAGGCCAGACGATCAGCTCAAAAGTTTGAGACCAGCCTGGGCAACATGGTAAAATCCCATCTTTACAAAAAAATACAAAAATTAGCCAGGCGTGGTGGTGCATGCCTGCTGTCTCAGCTACTTGGGAGGCTGAGGTGGGAGGATCACTTGAGCCTGGGAGATAGAAAGTGCAGTGAGCTGAGATCGCACTACTGCACTCCAGTCTGAGTGACAGAGTTAGACCCTGTCTCAAAAGAAAAACAACAACAACCGGGTCAGTACTGCTAGTCTCTGACAGTAAGACATTTTTCCTTATCTAACATATTGCAATTGAATCAGCATTGATGTAAAAAAGAAAAGGCAATATAAAATGAAAAAAGCAGTAGTAGGCTGAGTGTGCGCTTCTCTCTGCCACTACTTCTCCTAATTTATAATTGGTAACATGTATACATAGTAAAATCTTCTACTGTAAACCACTCAGTGACATTACTAAAAGTGCCTCCGCATCTCAAGACAATAGCCAGAGGTAGTAACAAAACAGACTCCTCAAGGAAACTTCCAATTGGGTATTTCAACATTCATTCATTCATTCATTCATTCAGAGACAAAGTCTCACTCTGAGGCCCAGGGTGGAGTGCAGTGGGGCGATCTCAGTTCACTGCAACCTCCACCTCCTGGGTGTTCAAGTGATTCTTCTGCCTCAGCCTCCTGAGTAGCTGGGATTACAGGCACACGCCACCACACCCAGCTAATTTTTGTATTTTTAGTAGAGATGGGATTTTGCCATGTTCGTCAGGATCACCTGACCTCAGGTGATCCACGCATCTGGGCCTCCTAAAGTGCTGGGATTACAGGTGTGAGCCCCCACGCCCGGCCAAACATTCCCTTATTAAACCATAAGAATTTATCCAAGGTTAAGATTGATGTCATTAACTCAATCTGCTTCATGTACTGACGTAATTCATTTTCATCATAGAGCATAGTATCTTAAATATACACACATACATATATATATATATATCTTTTCCTTGAGGCAGAGTCTCACTCTGTCGCCCAGGCTGGAGTGCAATGGCATGATCTTGGCTCACTGCACCCTCCGCCTCCTGGGTTCAAGCGATTCTCCTGCCTCAGCCTCCTGAGTAGCTGGGATTACAGGCACCCACCATCATGCCTGGCTAATTTTTGTATTTTTGTAGAGACCAGGCCGGGGGGTAGGGGGGTGGGCCTCCACCATGTTGGCCAGGCTGGTCTTGAACAGCTGACCTCAGATGATTCACCCATCTCAGCCTCCTAAAGTGCTGGGATTACAGGCATGAACCACCGCACCCACCCTAGTATCTTAAATTTTTGACAAGCCAAATAAAACCTAATTTCAGATCAGTTCCATAAGCACATAAGCACATCATTAGTATAATTTGAATACTTTTCATGTGTTATATTAATAATTTAACAACAACTTTAACAAAGGAAGACTAATTCTGCTCAACTCAAAAACAAAAAAGTACAAAATTCAGGTCAGTCCTATTTTTTGAATGAAATGGTTGGGCCTTTAAATGATTGGTTTCTCTACCCACTTAAGTATCTGACAGATTCCTGTATACAATCAAATGATGTAAGTTTTAAGTGTTATTGTTAAACTATCAATTGCATACGGAAAAAATGTGAACTTCACCACGTCAAAGAGTGTAATATAGGCTACTAGCTTTCATTACTATTAGATTCAGCCACCATTCATTCACCCAACATGTCTAAGCAGCTACTATGAGCCTGGCTCTATGCTAGGCAATGGGGATACACTGAACAAAAAAGGTAACAGTTTTTATCTTCATGGGAGTTGCATTCTTCTGTGGGAAATAAAAACAAACACACAAAAAATAAGATAATTATAAAGGTGGTAAATGTTATTAAGGAAAAAACAAGACTTGCCACAGATTATAGTCTTTGAAAGCTGAATTGCGGAATTCTAACAGACCTAAAAATAAATAATTCATAAAGAGTTACATCCAAACGACATGGAGTCTACAGACCTCTACTAATGCATAAGAAAACTACAGACACTGACCATGAAAACAGAGATCAATCTTTCATTGTCAAAGCTACTGAATGGCATTACTTGGCAATATAGTAACTTCAAAAGATAATTAACTTGACATCCTGAATTGAATGCTGAAACAGCAAAAGGACATTAGGTTAAAACTAAAAATCTAAATAAACTATGGACTTGAGTTAATAATAACATATCAATATTAGTTCATTAATTGTAACAAATGTGCCACACTAATACAAGATGTTAATAACAGGGGAAACTAGATGTGTGGATATATGGGAACTCTGCACTATCTTTTCGATTTTTCTGTAAGTCTAAAACTGTTCTAAAAAATGAAGTCTATTAAAAAAAAAAAAATCTAACCAGGCTTCAGTAATGGAGGGAGGAGGGTAGTAGAGGCTTAAACAAGGTACGAAATTAGAAGCCATAAAACTCTCCATTATGAATTAGAACATATACAAATACTCAAGAAATTCAAAGGAAACCTGAAGATACTTAGGAAGTTAAGCACTCCATTCATGCTAAAATATTTTTAGACAGGGAGATGAATGAGTTTTTTCATGCAAACTAAATAGCTGTGCATCACAACGTAAGAAAGGCAATAATATCCTTAGAATGCACAATAAGCACTTTGGATCCTTTTTACCAATAATGATCAATAAGCTTTATTTTATGTTTGGGAACTATCCTGAAATTGACATATAAAAGTTGGACCAGGATCAACTCCATAGGTTCTACCAAGTTACTAACCTAAAGACACAAGTTTATACTTACCTCAGGAAAATATGTAAGCGAAAAGCAAGGAGGTCGTATTTTTACCCCCAAAAGGGAGGAGGGGAAAATAATCTACATATGAAAGGAGAAAAATGATTTCCCAGTTCTAACGGGAGGCAATTTTGCAAGGGTATTAACCTCTGTAATGGCATACAAATCAGTATAAATAGTTCAAAGTAGTAATAAAAGCTATGAGTTTATATCACTTATAAGCCTTCTAGTCAAAACAAATAATGTTTTCTATAACCTCACCTAAAACACCTAGTAGGTACTCAGTGTTTGATGACTCAGAACTAGTCTCTCAATGTCTGAATTTTAAAGACGGTCATGCAAAGTGTGAGAAAAACAAAGGAGGGTAATCGTTCCTGAATTGTCGAGTGTCAAGTTTGTATAATACAGCATAAAACTGAAATTACTACAAGAAGTAATCGTAGAAACGACCATCACAAAATTAGTATCTTGTATCTAATACGGAAGTACAGTGACAGCAGAACCTGACCAGGTAAATGACATAACAATTTCACTCATCAGATAGTAAGGAATATGAAGCATAAAAGAATTATTTAGCCCAAATGGTATTTAAATCTAATTTAGATAACTAGATGAGTTTATTCCTACTCTACTCCATTTTCCAAAGGAAATTCGACAAAACAAAGATGTTTGTTATTCCAAGCCTTCTCTCACATGAATCCTCAATATATCATTGGAAAATACTCAAGAAATGAATAATTAACATTTCCCCAGTAATTCCCGTTTGTACCACCATGAGACTCAAACGCTGCTTCATGTTGAAAAGAGAAAAAGGGTAGGTGAGATGAGAAATATTCCAAGTAAAATGATCATGACATAGCATCTGGCAGAGATTGAAAAATCATCAACACTGCCAAAAGAATTGTCAGTGATGGAAGTCAACAGAACAAAATGAGGTTTTCCGACAAGCCACAGCCCCATCTAACCTAACGGGCAAAAATCTCCACTGCCGACGCTACCCCTTTCACCCCCAACCACCCCATGCTCAAGTCGTCTCCAATTCAGATGTTTCCTCTATGGCCCGACTAATTTCCCACCCAGGTGAAAACCATTTAATAATTTTTTCTACGACCACCCCTTCCCACCTTCGACGACATCAGCACTTCTCAGGGCCAAGCCTCTGGGGAAAACAACGCCCAGATCCCACCCTCCTTGGCCAAGGTTGAAGAGGGCCCGTTCTCAGGAGTAGGGCTTCCCTGAGTGGGCCTCACAGAGCTGAGGAACTGGGAAAAGAGCAAGGAATAAGGGTGGGGCTCAAGAAAGGGTACTGGGGTAGGGGAAACGACGGAGACCGGAGGAAGAAAGGGACGGACAAGAGGCTGGGCGGGGTGAGGGCTGAGGAGGGGGGGCAGATCGACCGGAGACGGCCGGACTGCGGGGAACGGAGACGGCGAGTCAAGGATTGAAGAACCCGGGGAACAGGGTAAAATCTCGGCCGACAGATCCAGGCGGAGAGCCAGTGGCACCGGGGGGCACATCGGGAAGGGCTGCGGTGGCAACGAGCGCGGACGCTAGGCGGGCTGGGAGCCTCCGCGGACGGAAGGGCCGCACCGGGGGCGGTGCGGGGACGCTGCGGCCAGCTGCCAGGAGTGGGGGAGCCACGCACTCACCGCTTTGCTCCCCCAGGAACACCAGCTTGAATTTCCTCAGCGGATTCCCGAAGTCTCCGCCCGCGGACATGGTGGAACTAGAGGAGCTGCCGCCGCCTCAGCCCAGAGACCTCCCGGACCGATGCTGCTCCAGACGGCTGACGAAAAAGGCGAGCGGAAGGGCGGGCGCCGAGCTCTCTCGGCCCCTGCAAGGCCCGGTGGAGGAGCCCGGCTGGAGGGCAGCAGGACTCTCCACAGACTGGCAGCCGCCGCCGCCTCCCGGCAGAGTAGCCTAGCACCGAGCGAGGCCCGCGGCTGGGAAGGAGAGGGCGGTGTCGGCAGGAGCCAGGGGTGTGCTCTGGTTTCCCTAGGCTAGGGCAGTTCCCTCCTTCCGCACTCAACTCCGACACCTGGGGGAGAGAGGCAGAGGGTGGCGGAGCCGGAACCGCAGACGTATCTGGGACCTCTCACGCGCAGCGCCTCAGCTTCCACAGCTGCCGCCGCCGCCGCAGCCCAACCTGCTGAGTGCGCGAGCCTCTGGCGCGGCGCGGGGCGAGCCCGGGCGCGAGCCTGCGGCCCCGCCGGCCGCTGGCGTGCGTGCGTGCGTGCGTGCGTGCGCGCCACCGCCATAGCCATCGCCTTCCTGGTTTGGACAGCTCTACTGGCTCCTCCCGCACGGCGGCGACGGGGCAGGTTAGGTTTCCACTCGCGCCAGAAGAAGCCAGGAGGAGGCGGGGCAAGCCAGGGATAAGTTAGGGGGAGGCTGGAGCCCTTACGTCACTTACGTAATGAGCCAATCGGAAGGGGCCGAGGGCGAGCAGACACGCGAGTGAGGTGGCAGCGTGAGAGCGCGCGCAACCCTAGAGCAGTGGAAAGCGGACCACTGTGGCGGCCATACGAAGTGTGGCGCTTCTCAGTCTTATGGGACAGGAGGGGAAGGAAGGGGAGGGGAGAAGGGTGGGGCGGAGGCGGGGCCGGGACAAAGGTGGAATATGATCCCCCAAAAAGTGTGGGTGGTCCTATAGCCTTAAAATTTGTAAGAGGAACCTCTTTCCTGAGCCCTCAGCCGTGCCTCACAGTCCTCAGATCCGTTCTTCACCCGTGCACCCACCCCACCTTCTTCACCCTCTCATCATAATTCCTCTCACAGCATCTTACTAAATAACATTATCTTCCATTGCTCCCAGGAATTTTATAACTGTCAGAATCAGAGCCTCCCAATTTTGCAGATGAGGAAACTGAAGCCTAGAGAGAGAAAATGACTTGCAAAATCCGTAAAGTAGGCCGGGCGCGGTGGCCCACGTCTGTAATCCCAGCACTTTGGGAGGCGGAGGCGAGTGGATCACGAGGTCAAGAGATCAAGAACATCCTGGCCAACATGGTGAAACCCTGTCTCTACCAAAAATAGAAAAATTAGCTGGGCGTGGTGGCACGCACCTGTAGCCCCAGCTACTCGGGAGGCTGAAGCAGGAGAATACCTTGAACCCGGGAGGCAGAGGTTGCAGTGAGTCGAGATCGCACCATGGCACTCCAGCCTGGCGACAGAGCGAGAATCCATCTCAAAAAAAAAAAAGCCGGGCATGATGGCTCATGCCTGTAATCCCAGCACTTTGAAGGCTGAGTTGGGTGGATCACCTGACGTCAAGAGTTCCAGACCAGCCTTGGCCAACATGATGAAACCCCATCTCTACTAAAAATACAAAAAATTAACGTGGTGTGATGGTGGGTGCCTGTAATCCCAGCTACTCAGAAGGCTCAGGCAGGAGAATCCTTGAACCTGGGAGGCGGAGGTTGCAGTGAGCCAAGGTCACACCGCTGCACTCCAGCCTGGGCAACAAGAGCAAGACTCTGTCTCAAAAAAAAAAAAAATTCCATAAAGTGGCTGGGCGCGGTGGCTCACACCTGTAATCCCAGCACTTTGGGAGGCCGAGGCGGTAGAATCGCTTGAGCCCAGGCATTCGAGACCAGGCTGGGCAACAAAGCCTGGTCTACAAAAAATAAAATAATTAGCCGAATGTCGTGGTGTGCCCCTGTAGTTCCAGCTACTCAGGAGCCTGAGGCAGAAGGATTGCTTGAGTCCAGGAGTTGGAGGCTGAAGTATGGCACTACTGCACTGAAATCTGGGTGATAGAACAAGTCCCTGTCTTTAAAAAAAAAAAAAAAAAAAAAAAGTTCTAAGTGAATAATAAAAAAAGTCCTTACATTTGTGTATAGTATCTTATGTCATTCACAAAAACATTTATGTACATTTTCTCATTATTGGGGAGTTATTTGCTTAGCTGTAGAAACGACAGGATCGAAAAAGTGCCTTCTCAGGCCCAGGGATGAATTGGTGACCTAGAATAAATTACAGGGAGTTCTTAAAATATCATCTAGTCTGGCTTATCAAGACAACAGCTATATCCTCAAACCATCTCTATCAAAATTTACTCCCTTCTGGTTCCTCTCCCAGCCACGTGCATCTAAAATAAAATGCATTTAGAACATGCATCTAAAATAAAATGGTAAAAACCTGGCTTGTGGCATGGACGTTTGATTTTACAAGTAGTTTGTCAGGTCTAATAGGGTCCTCTCCACCATTAACCCAGAACCCTGGCACATACAAAGAGCAGCTTAAACCAAGAAACTTTTTAAAAAGATTATGCAAACAGAAGTGAGTAGCTATTTTCTTTCTGATGGGTACCAAGTTTTCATTATGCTTCCTGAAATAGACTTTAAAGTAACATCTGAGGACTGGAACTATAATTATTTTGTACTTCCTACAGAACTTTATGAATCAGTCCTCCCTGCTGCTTTGGTCTCTGTAGTCACCTAGACAGGTGGTACTATTCCCTGTCATTTTGAAGGGCCTCATGGTATAGTCCACCTCTTACCTAAAATGTTTTAATGTTTTTTTTTTTGTTTTTTTGTTTTTTTGTTTTTTTTGAGACAGAGTCTCGCTCTGTTGCCCGGGCTGGAGTACAGTGGCCGGATCTCAGCTCACTGCAAGCTCCGCCTCCCGGGTTCACGCCATTCTCCTGCCTCAGCCTCCCGAGTAGCTGGGACTACAGGCGCCTGCCACCTCGCCCGGCTAGTTTTTTGTATTTTTTAGTAGAGACGGGGTTTCACCATGTTAGCCAGGATGGTCTCCATCTCCTGACCTCGTGATCCGCCCGTCTCAGCCTCCCAAAGTGCTGGGATTACAGGCTTGAGCCACCGCGCCCGGCAATGTTTTAATGTTTTAAGCTTTCATTTTGCATTGACACATATAGAGCCTCATTATCCTCTGAAGCTGCCTTCGTATTTACCAAGTACTCTGCGTAAGTTTTGTCTTCAGAGACTTTATGGCCTAAACATTGCATATTAAGTGCTATAGTGTATAGCAAATGGAAAAATTACTCAGGAGAAAGAGGAATTAGGCCCTTTTCAAGAGTATTTTCACCGACATTTTCACCTTCATAATTTCCTACACTCACTTCTCTTTACCGCAAATACTCTTCCCCTCCCTTCCCCACTCTTCCCCAATTCCTACTCATCCTTCATTTAAAGAAAGTGTCTTTTTTTTTTAATTTTAAATTGCTTACCACTTAAAGAAGTTATCTTTGTCCATTCAGGCTGCTGTAACAGAATACCATGACTGCGTGGCTTAAACAACAAACATTTATTTCTTACAGCTGGAGACTGGAAAGTCCAAGAGCAAGGTACCAGAAGATACGGCATCTAGTGAAGGCCCACTTCCTGGTTCATAGACAACCATCTTCTCACTGCACCCTCACATGGCAAAAAGAGAGCAAGAAAGTTCTCTGGGGTCCCTCTTACGAGGGGACTAATCCCATTTATGAGTATTCCACCCTCATGACCTAATCACCTCCCTGAGGTCCCACCTACTAATACCATCACACTGGGGACTATGGTTTCAACATATGAATTTTGGGGAGACACAAACATTCAGTCTATTGCACAAGTCTTACTCCCATCTGCTCCCATCCCCACCAACAGTATAAGTACCTTTGCCTGTCCTATTGTACCCTATTCTTAATTGTTGTTCATTGTCAGTGTTCCCTACTTGACTATAACCTCCATGAGGTCAGATCTCATCTTGTATCCCCAGTGCTTGAAGAGTGCTTAATACATAGTAAGCATGCAGCAGATGTTTGCTGACAAAATGAAATAAAAGAGGAATTATTTTTCACTATCTTCAAAGGATGAATGGGATTTGGGCATGCAGAGAAGGAAGGTTAAGAGCATTTTGGAGAAAGAGAACATTACCAAAAATATGTCATGTAATTTGATACTTCTTTCCTAAACCATTACTTATGAAAAAGATGCTGAGAACAGATCTTGTAACTAAAAATTAGGAACAATGGGAGAGGACAGGCTTCACAGCTCCAAATTCACAGTACCTAAAGCAGCTTTCATTATCAATTTAAAGGTGATATCTAAATTGAAGCCCAGGAATATGTAGGGAATCTATCACACAGAAATTGTAATAAAATTATAGCTTATCTTCTGCCCTGAGAGACACAAAGCTGCTTGCAGGGGGACTGATTTTTTTTTTTTTTTTTTTTGAGACGGAGTTTTGCTCTTGTTGCCCGGGCTGGAATGCAATGGCACGATCTCGGCTCACAGCAACCTCCGCCTTTCGGGTTCAAGCAATTCTCCTACCTCAGCCTCTTGAGTAGCTGGGATTACAGGCATGTGCCATCACACCCGGCTTATTTTGTATTTTTACTAGAGATGGGATTTCTCCATGTTGGTCAGGTTAGTCTCGAACTCCCAACCTCAGATGATCTGCCCGCCTTGTTCTCCCAAAGTGCTGGGACTACAGGCGCGAGCCACTGCGCTCGGCTGAAATTTCTTTTTTTTCTTTTTTTGGAGACAGAGTCTTACTCTCTCCAGGCTGGAGTGCAGTGGCACGATCTCGGCTCACTGCAACCTCCACTTCCTGGGTTCAAGCGATTCTCCTGCCTCAGCCTCCTGAGTAGCTGAGATTACAGAAGGGTGCCACCATGTCCAGCTAATTTTTGTATTTTTAGTAGAGACGGGGTTTCACCATGGTGGCCAGGCTGGTCTCACGCTCCTGACCTCAAGTGATTCGCCTGCCTTGGCCTCCCAAAGTGCTGAGATTACAGGTGTGAGCCACTGCGCCCGGTCAATTTCATCTTATTCTTAGTGACAGGCACTATTGCATATCCAGCAATGCACACATAACACACACACATCCACCATATATACTAGAGATGACAGATGTGTTTCCAGCCTCCTTTCAGCTAAAGTATAGGCACATGAGTCCATCTGAGCCAGTGGGAGATGAAGGAAATGTGCTAGAGGCTTTTTTATTCTAAGAGAAGAAGAGATATAGAGAGATATATTTTCTTCCTTGATGAAAAGGAATAAATAAGAAAAAACTGCCTTTTTCCTGCCATTGATGTGGCTGTGTAAGGACATGATATTTAGAGCTAAGATAGCTCTTCTGAACATTAATATATAATTCTAATGAAAAAAGCCAATCACTGATGATGGCTAAGCGGAAAGCCACTGTACCAACCCTGGAACTGGCCTTCCTCTGGATTTCTTTTTAGTAACATAATAAATGTCTTTATATTTAATAATACCTTTATGTGTCTTTGTATTTCTTTGTTATTGTTACTTCGAGCTGACATTCTCATCTTTAGATCCCTTAAAACACCTTGCATAGTTGCTTGACTATTAGGCACTCAATATTGTACGTATATATATAAAGTAGTAGTTATCAAACAGGAACTGCCTTTTTCTGTTTAGTACTCCCTAAAAAGGGATTTACTACTGTTGGAGAGGCAGGAAATCAATAGAAGGAGAAAAACTGTCCAGCTAAAAGGACTGAAATCATATTGCTCACATTTGAAACAAATAATAGCTCTGGCAGGAATTCAAATTCGATCAAATGCAAAGACCTTCTAACCCACACTGCAGGGTATTATAATCATTGCTACTAAAAATAATAGTGGGTCAATATACAAAGCATGAAAATGACAAATGCTCAGTAATTCAAGGTGACCAATTAAATGAGTACAATTAACACAAGATATGTTGAAGTAAGTCTCATTTTTAAAAGACCACAAAAAATAAAGGTGGAGAGGAGTCATGTTAAAACCTGTTTTCCAAATACTTTGTCCTATAAGGACTATGCCATTGGAGAATAAAGATTATTCAGTCAAAGTGGAGAAGGTGGTAGAACTTAAATGGAATGGTCCTTTCTGTAATTATAGCCAATGAATAGCTAAGTCAGAAGATATTTTTGCTACAGATTGATCTACAGAATCTATTTTTAATAATTCCATTTTGTTCTGTTCATGTGAATCATGGTCCCCGTTATGAATAATGTGATTTCTCAGAGCCTTGTAAGTGAGGTGTTACTTCCAGGCTTTGAAATTGCAGTGGGGGAAGAACTTGCTTCTTTTTATGCTAGTCCAGAATATATAAAATCTGACACATTGCTGGAGCTCTCCTCTCCCCACACTCTATCCCCCACAAATAATAAAGTCTCCTCTAAGATGTACAAGCGAATGAATCACTCCACCTGCTACTAAGTGATAATCACTCTCAGAGTAGAAGAGAACAACTGCCTCTACTGCTGTTTATATAAAGAACAGAGCATCTTAGGACAGAAAAGTGAGACCAACACTGTTTGCACTGAAATACCAACAGACTGCACAGCCAAATTGTAACTTGCCAAAGAAGCCAAGAGAAACTATCTTTCTGTGAACATTTCTTCGGCTTTTCAATTAACACAAAGTAATTAGGACTTTATTTTACATAAAATCAAAAGATATCAAAATAATTACAGAAATTGTAGCTCAAACTATCGAGTGAGATTATAAGCCACAACATCACAGGGAAAACAAACAAACTTCCAGTTTTAGGAAGATAAAGATGTTCTGTCTTCTTCTCTTTCTGAAACCATTCCAAAACCAGAAAAAAGAAATTAAAATGCAAACTCTGGGTTTGACATCTCTAACCCAGAGCCATAATATTTTAAGATGGGAGACAAAGATAGAGCAATGGTAACTGACTAAGCAGAACATATAAAGTGCTTACTGAAAGATGAAGTAACAAGAAGCAAGTCAATCAACTAAGCAGAACTGCAGAAATTCTGCTCAGGAATGTGAAATACCAGGTACCACATAAGGTAGGGGTAAAACAAGGACAAAAACAAGAGAATTGTATCAACGACTGTATGAATAGCATTTTAAACCCATCCCTTTCTATGGTGAAACTGAATACAAGAAGCTCTCGGCGGCAGAGCGCGGTGGCTTACGACTATAATCCCAGCACTTTGTGAGGCCGAGGGTGGCGGATCGCCTGAGGTCGGGAGTTTGAGACCAGCCTGGCCGGCATGGTGAAACCCTTACTAAAAATACAAAAATTAGTCGGGCGTGGTGGCAGGCACCTGTAATCCCAGCTACTTGGGAAACTGAGGCAGGAGAATCGCTTGAACTCGGAAAGTGGAGGTTGCAGTCAGCTGAGATCGCGCCATTGCACTCTAGCCTGGGCAACAGAGCAAGAATCCGTCTCAAAAAAAAAAAAAAAAAAAGAAGAAGAAGCTCTAGGCTCAGTTAACCAGGCATAGTAAAGTACCAGGGTGAGGTACTGCCAAAAGACAGGGGAATTCATAAGCAATTATCTCTTTCCAAGCACCTTCCATAAAAATGGCAGGCAGTCTCATATGCCCAAAAAAAAGACTAAGAGTTTCGCTCTTGTTGCTCAGGCTGGAGTGTGGAGTACAATGGCGCAATCTCGGCTCACTGCAACCACCACCTCCTGGGTTCAAGCAATTCTCCTGCCTCACCCTTCTGAGTAGCTGGGACAGGCACATGGCACCATGCCCGGCTAAGTTTTTTGTATTTTTAGTAGACACGGGGTTTCACTGGGTTAGCCAGGATGGTCTCGATCTCCTGACCTCATGATCTGCCCGCCTCGGCCTCCCAAAGTGCTGGGATCACAGGCTTGAGCCACAGGGCCTGGCCCACATTAATTTCTAGACCAGCGTGGGCAACATGATGAAACCCCACCTCTACCAAAAATACAAAAAATTAGCCAGGTATGGTGGTGCGCTTCTGTGATCCCAGCTACTCGGGAGGCTGAGATGGGAGGATTCCTTCAGCCTGGGAAGTGGAGATTTCAGTGAGCCGAGATCATGCCACCGCACTCCAGCCTGGGTGACAGAGCGAGACTCCATCTCAAAAAAAAAAAAAAAAAAAAAAAACACCAATTCGCATTATTTTCATCAATAAAGACAAAAAAATTCCAAATCACTTTTCATACCAACTGTCTTCCTGGTTTTACCTGACAGGCTGTTGTTTCTGTTGTCCAGATCGAAGATTATCAGGGACAGTGTGCAGTCTTTCCAGAGGAGGCTTGCAAGAACACCTACATTGTAGCTGTACTCCAATACAGACAACAAAGATTACAACAGGGTTGACATGTGCCCTTTATATATATACTCCACTATCTTTTGATGAGGAAAAAAAAAAAAAAACCCAGTTTATTTGCTATGTGATCCATTTACTAACATTATCATTTCAGAACCTTTCACCTGGAAGAAACAGAAAACCCAACACCAAATAGTTTAAATGGCCGGGCTCTGTAGCTCACATCTGTAATTCCAGCACTTTGCAGTGGCCGAGGCAGGAGGATCACTTGACGTCAGGAGTTGGAGACCAGTCTGGCCAACATGGTGAAACCTCATTTCTACTAAAAATACAAAAATTATTCGGGTGTAGTGGCGGGCGCCTATAATCCTAGCTACCAGGGAGGCTAAAACAGGAGAGTTGCTCGAACCCGGGAGGCGGAGGTTGCAGTGAGCCAAGATTGTGCCACTGCACTGCACTCCAGCCTGGGCAACAGAGGGAGACTCCGTCTCAAAAAAAAAAAAAAAGAAAAAAAAAGTTTAAACAATAGGGCAAACCACAAAAACAAGCCCTGGCCGGTGCAGTGGCTCACACCTGTAATCCCAGCACTTTGGGAGGCCAAGGCGGGCGGATCACGAGGTCAGGAGATCGAGACCATCCTGGCTAACATGGTGAAACCCTGTCTCTACTAAAAATACAAAAAAAAAAAAAAAATTACCCAGGCCTGGTGGCACGCACCTGTAGTCCCATCTACTTGGGAGGCTGAGACAGGAGAATGGCATGAACCCGGGAGGCAGAGCTGGCAGTGAGCAGAGATCATGCCACTGCACTCTAGCCTGGGCACCAAAGCAAGACTCTGCCTCTAAATAAATAAATAAATAAATAAATAATAAAATAAAATTAGCCGGGCATGGCGGCAGGCGCCTGTAATCCCAGGTACTCAGGAGGCTGAGGCGAAAGAATCGCTTGAACCAGGGAGGCGAATGTTGCAATGAGCCGAGATCATGCCATTGCACTCCAGCCTGGGCGACAGGGCAAGACTCCGTCTCAGAAAAAAAAAGGAAGTCCGAAGCTTCCAGGAAGCTTCCAGGACTAGTTAATTCCCTCCCACCCAGCAATGTCTACAAGAACCAGGTTCTTCTGTCTTTCTGCTCTGCCTTTCTCAGTGTATTGACTTTACTCTTAGATACTAGCTTCCCCAATAATCACAAGATTGCTGCTACAGTTCAAGCTGACACATCTATATCCTATAAAGTCCAGGGAAAGGAGCTGCCATCTATGTATCTCTGTAAGTAAAAAAAAACATTTCCCAGAATCCCCCATTAAACTCCCCATTACATCTCACTGGCCAGAATTGCTTCATATCCCCATCCTAAATCTGTCACTACAAGAGAAATGGGATTACTAAGACTAGGATAGAGAGATCTATGGCTGTGTGAAGAAAGATAGATTTTTACATTAAAACTGTAATTTTGTTATGAGGAAAAGATGAAATATAATATTTGGAGCCGAAAGCCAATGTTCATTACAATAAACACACAAATTCAGTTTGGAGTATGCTTTGTCCTGAAATATTCATTTGTTCATTTATTCATTCTACAAACACTTTTAACTAGTGTGTACCAGGCACTCTGCTTTACTACTGGAAATACAAAGCAGAAAAATATTTGGTCCTTACTTTTTTTTTATTTTTTGAGACAGAGTTTCGCTCTGTCGCCCAGGCTGGAGTGCAGTGGTGGGATCTGGGCTCACAGCAACCTCCGCCTCCTAGGTTCAAGCAATTCTCCTGCCTCAGCCTCTCAAGTAGATGGGATTACAGGTACCACCACCACACCCTGCTAATTTTTTTGTAGTTTTAATAGAGACCGGGTTTCACCATGTTGGTTAGGCTGGTTTTGAACTCCTGACTTCAAGTGATGCACCTGCCTTGGCCTCCCAAAGTGCTAAGATTACAGGCATGAGCCACTGTGCCCAGCCTGGTCCTTACTTTTGAGGTTTTGAGGTTATATTATTCTACTGGTGAGGCAAGCATGTTAATATATATATTTTTGAGATGGAGTCTTGTTCTGTCAACCAGGCTAGAGTGCAGTGGCACGATCTCAGCTCACTATAACCTCTGGCTCCCAGGTTCAAGCGATTCTCCTGCCTCAGCTTCCCCAGTAGCTAGGATTACAGGTGCCTGCCACTGCGCCTGGCTAATTTTTGTATTTTTAATAGAGGTAGGGCTGGTCTCGAACTCCTGACCTCATGATTCACCTGCCTCGGCCTTCCAAAGTGTTGGGATTAGAGGTGTGAGCCACCACGCCTGGTATATTTTTTCTTTTAGAGATGGGATCTTGCTATGTTACCCTGGCTGTTGTTGAACTCCTGGCCTCAAGTGATTCTCCTACCTTAACCTCTCTAAGTGCTGGGATTTTAGGTGTGAGCCATCATGCTCAGCCTTAAAAAACTAAATGTAAGTAAGAATAAAGTAAGTAACGGGGGTACAGGTACTTTATTTATTTATTTATAATTTTTTTGAGACAAGGTCTCACTCTGTCACCCAGGGTGGAGTGCAGTGGCATGATCTCGGCTTATTGCAACCTCTGCCTCCTGGGCTCAAGCAATCCTCTCACCTCAGCCTCCTGAGTAGCTGGGACTCCAGGCTGCGCCACTATGCCCGGCTCATTTTTTTGTATTTTTGGTAGAGATGGGGTTTCACTATTTTACTCAGGCTGGCCTTGAACTTCTGAGCTCAAGCAATCCTCCAGCTTTGGCCTCCCACAGTGCTGGGATTACAGGCATGAACCACTGATCCAGGCCCAGGTACTTTATAATTCTATTTAACTTACTAGATCTGATAAGAAGCATATATTATGGTCTATAGACCACAGAGATCATGCATATATTTCATATATCATCCACCACTTTGAAAACTAAGATATGGGTAAATTGTTTTTTCTTTTTTTGTTTCTTGTTGAAACGGAGTTTCACTCTTGTTGCCCAGGCTGGAGTACAACGGCGCGATCTTGGCTCACCACAACCTCTGCCTCCCAGGTTCAAGTGATTCTCCTGTCTCAGTCTCGCAAGTAGCTGGGATTACAGGCATGCGCCACCACACCCAGTTAATCTTGTATTTTTAGTAGAGACAAGGTTTCACCATGTTGGTCAGGGTGGTCTCGAACTCAGGACCTCAGGTGATCTGGCCATCTCAGCCTCCCAAAGTGCTGGGATTACAGGGATGAGCCATCATGCCCGGCCAGATGTGGGTAAATCTTAATTATCTCCTCCAGAAGAATATGAATTTGATGAATTTATTCTATTTGTATTTTATTATAGTCAAAGCCCAAGAAATGAACAATTGTTGATAAGTATTTTCACTACTGTATCATATAAATCTGGAGCTCAGGGGATATGTCTGAGCTGTAGATAGAGATTTTGGAGTCATCAGCTTATATGTGACAGCTGTAGTAATGAGAATGGATGTATCACCTAAGTAGAGTGTGTAGCCTGAGAAGGCCAGGATAGAATCCTATGGAACAGCAATATTTAAAGTCAGACAGAAAAAGTATGGCAGAGTGTAGTGGTTCCCACCTGTAATCCCAGCATTTTGGGAGGCTGAAGCGGGTGGGTAATCTGAGGTCAGGAACTCGAGACCAGCCTGGGCAACATGGTGAAACCCTGTCTCTACTGAAAATGCAAAAATTAGCTGGGCATAATTGGTGCACCCTGTAATCCCAGCTACCCAGGAGGCTCAGGTGGGAGAATCGCTTGAACCTGGGAGGCGGAGGCTGCAGTGAGCCAACATTGCGCCACTGTACTCCATCCCGGGTGACAGAGCAAGACTCAATCTCAAAAAAAATAAAAAAATAAAAAAATAAATAAAAATAAAGAAAGTAATCTGTGAAGAAAAGAATGTCAGAAAGTCAGGTGGAAAACCAGGAGAGAAAGTGGTGACAAGAAAGCCAAGGGAAGAGAACGTGTCAAAAGGAAAGGCTCAGTCAGCAACTGAAATACATCGGAGCAGTTAAATAAGTCAAAGACAAAAAGCATCCTACTATCACAGGTGAGTGACTGCAAATGGGGCAAATGGGGACAAGGAATCTTGTTTTTTTGAGACAGAGTTTTGCTCTTGTTGCCCAGGCTGGAGTGCAATGGTGTGATCTTGGCTCGCTGCGACCTCTGCCTCCCAGGTTCAAGTGATTCTCCTGTCTCAGCCTCCCAAGTAGCTGGGATTACAGTCGCATGCCACCATACCCAGCTAATTTTTGTATTTTTAGTAGAGATGGGGCTTCATCATATTGGTAAGGCTGCTCTCAAACACCTGACCTCAGGTGATCCACCCGACTCAGCCTCCCAAAGTGCTGGGATTACAGGCGTGAGCCACCGTGCCCGGCAAGGAATCTTTTTAGGGTGATAGAAATGTTCTAAAAATTATACTGTGTTGATGATCACACAACTCTGTACATTAACTAAAAATCACTGAATTGTATGCTGAAAATGAGTGACTTTTGTGGATTATAAATTATACCTCAAAAGAATACCTCAAAAGAATGTTATTCCTTTTTTTTTGGAAACGGAGTTTTTCGCTCTTGTTACCCAGGGTGGAGTGCAGTGGCATGGTCTTGGCTCACTGCAACCTCTGCCTCCTGGGTTCAAGCAATTCCCCTGCCTCAGCATCTCAAGTAGCTGGGATTACAGGCACCCGCCACCATGCCCAGCTAATTTTGTATTTTTAGTAGAGACGAGGTTTCACTATGTTGGCCAGGCTGGTCTCGAACTCCTGATATCAGGTGATCTGCCTGCCTCAGCCTCCCAAAGTGCTGGGATTACATGCGTCAGCCACCGAGCCCGGCTCTTTTTTTTTTTTTCAGACAGGGTCTCACTCTGGTTGCCCAGGCTGGAGTGCAGTGGCATGATCTTGGCTCACTGCAGCCTCGACCTCCCAGGCTCAGGTGATTCTCCCACCTCAGCCTCCTGAGTAGCTGGGACTACAGGTACAAGCCACCACACCTGGCTAATTTTGTGTATTTTAGTAGAGACTCAGGGTTTCTTTTTGAGATGGAGTCTGGCTCATGCGCCCAGGCTGGGAGATGCAGTGGCGGGATCTCAGCTCACTGCAAAGCTCCGCCTCGGGTTTACTTGTCCTCACCACTCCCAGCCTCGAGTAGCTGGGACACAGGCATCCCGCCAACTCCCACCAGTAGTTTTGTGACCCTTTAGTAGAGGCGAGGGCTTCCACCCGTGTTAGCCAGGATGGTCTCGATCTCCGGACCTCGTGATCCACCTGTCTCGGCCTCCCAAAGTGCTGGGATTACAGGCTTGAGCCACCGCGCCCGGCTGAGACAGGGTTTTCTACATTGCCCAGCCTGCTCTTGAACTCCTGTACTCAAGCAATCCTCCTGCCTCAGCCTCCCAGAGTGCTAGGATTACAGGAGTAAGCCACTGCACCTGGCCAAAACAGTGTTTTCAAGAGGGTTACTGGTGGCCTGGGTCTGAGAAGTTTCAATGAAGTAATAAGAATAAAAACCAGATTTGGATTTAGGAGTAAATTCAAAATGAAGAAATGGAGGCAAGAAGTGAGACTCTTTCATTTAAGAAATTCGGTTCTGGCTGGGTGCGGTGACTCTTGCCTGTAATCCCAGCACTTCGGGAGGCCAAGGCAGGTGGATCACGAGGTGAAGAGATCGAGACCATCCTGGCTAACACAGTGAAACCCCGTCTCTACTAAAAATACAAAAAATTAGATGGGCATGGTGGCAGGCGCCTGTAGTCCCAGCTACTCGGGAGGCTGAGGCAGGAGAATGGCGTGAACCTGGGAGGCGGAGCTTGCTGTGAGCTGAGATGGCGCCACTGCACTCCAGCCTGGGTGACAGAGAGAGACTCCGTCTCAGCAAAAAAAAAAAAAAAAAAAGAAAGAAAGAAAGAAAAGAAAAAAGAAATTTGGTTCTAAGGGCAGGAAATAAAAAAAGTAGTACCTAAAGAGACCCACAAGGTCAAGAAGGGGAGGAAGGTGGTAAGTTTAGTTTTAGATGTATTCTGTTTGAGGTAAGACTCCATATAGCTACTAGACAATTATTCCCTTTTGTTTTAGAAGTAGGAATTGTGGCAGATTGCTTAGTACAAAAGTTCCACAACAGGTGGGCATTGGAGTGAAGCTGGAAAGAGAGCAGCACAGCAGATAAAGGGCCCCAGTTGTTCTCTAGGCAAATTCCATTTCCAGAATTACTGAGCTCAGAGAATACCCATAGGACTTCATCTGTCAGCTTCTAGGTATATCAACATCAACTTATTCCTCAGTACATATAGTGAAGAATCTCTGTCTACTCTCCCACTCTCCCCTGTTCCAGTTCTTGATTATCTGGAAGATTTTCCTGGTGTTTAACACAAATCTCTCTTTAAAATTGTAATCCCAGCACTTTGGGAGGCCGAGGTGGGTGGATCACGAGGTCAGGAGATGGAGACCATCCTGGCTAACAAGGTGAAACCCCGTCTCTACTGAAAATACAAAAAATTAGCCGGGCGTGGTGGCGGGTGCCTGTAGTCCCAACTGCTCTGGAGGCTGAGGTAGGAGAATGGTGTGAACCCAGGAGGCGGAGCTTGCAGTGAGCCGAGAGTGCACCACTGCGCTCCAGCCTGGGTGACAGAGCGAGACTCCGTTTCAAAAAAAAAAAAAAAAAAATTGAATCCTTTAAAACTTCTCATTTAAGAAAAGATGCTGTGGCCGGGTGTGGTGGTTCATGCTTGTAATCTTAGCACTTTGGAGGGCTGAGGTGAGAGGATCTCTTGAGCCTAGGAGTTTAAGACCAACCTCTGTTGCACGGCAAGACCTCATCTCTATTTTAAAATAATAACAATAGAATGTATTTTAAAAAAAGAAAAAAAGTTGTGTGCTGTCGTGCTTTCTATTTCTAGTATTTACAAGATTGCCAGACATCCTCTTTTTTTTTTTTTTTTTTTAACGACATGGAGTCTTGCTTTGTTGTCCAGGCTGGAGTGCAGTGGCTCAATCTCACCTCACTGCAACCTCTGCCTCCACGGTTCAAGCGATTTTCCTGCCTCAGCCTCCAGAGTAGCTGGAATTATAGGCGTGCACCACCATGCCCAGCTAATTTTTGTACTTTTGGTAGAGATGGGGTTTCACTATGTTAGACAGGCTGGTCTCAAACTCCTGACCTAAGGTGATCTTCCTGCCTCAGCCTCCCAAAATGCTGGGATTACAGCTGTGATCCACTGCGCCCAGCCGCAAACTACTATTGATTAATATCAATCATAAAATAAAGCAAACTCGAAATAATGGAAAAAAAAGTATTTAAAGCTGAGCACAGTGGCTCATGCTTGTAATCCCAGCACTTTGGGAGGCCCAGGGAAAAGGACTGCTTGAGCCCAGGAGTTTGAGACCAGCCTGGGCAACATAGTGAGATTCCCTTCTCAACAAAAAATATAAAAAACAACAAAAAATTGGGGCCAGGCGCTGTGGCTCATGCCTGTAATCCCAGCACTCTGGGAGGTCAAGGAGGGTGTATCACGAGGTCAGGAGTTCGAGACCAGCCTGACCAACATGGTGCAACCCCGTCTCTTCTAAAAACACAAAAATTATCTGGGCATGGTGGCACACGGCTGTAATCCCAGCTACTCAGGAGGCTGAGGCAAGAGAATCACTTGAACCCAAGAGGCAGAGGTTGCAGTAAGCCGAGATCATGCCACTGCACTCTAGCCTGGACACAGCAAGACTCTGTCTCAATAAATAAATAAATAAGATGCTCAACATCTTTTTTTTTTTTTTTTTTTGAGACAGAGTCTCACTCTGTCACCAAGCTAGAGTGTAGTGGCGTGATCTTGGCTCACTGCAACTTGTGCCTCTCCGGTTCAAGCAATTCTACTGCCTCAGCCTCCCAAGTTGCTGGGACTACAGGCTTGCGCGGCCACACCTGGCTAATTTTGTCATTTTTTTTTTAGTAGAGACGGGGTTTCACCATGTTGGCCATTATGGTCTTGATCTCCTGACCTTGTGATTCACTGCCTCGGCCTCCCAAACTGCTGGGATTACAGGCGTGAGCCACTGCGCCAGGTGTTTTTGTATTTTTAGTACAGACGGGGTTTCACCATGTTGGCCAGGATAGTTTTGATCTCTTGACCTTGTGATCCACCTGCCTCGGCCTCCAAAGTGCTGGAATTACAGGCGTGAGCCACCGTGCCCGGCCACAACAACTTTAATGATCAAGGAAATGCAAACCAAAACCACAAATACACCATTTCAAACTACTAAGATGGCTTAAAAAAATGTTTTGGAACCTTCAAATACTTGTACAAAATGTTTGTAGCAGCTTTGTTCACAATAGCCAACAAGTAGAAACAACCCAAGTGTTTGTAGACAGATGAACGGATAAACAAATTGTGTTATATCCATACAAGGGAATACTATTTAACCATAAAACAAAATAAAGTGTTAATACATAGTACAACATAGATGAAACTTTTTTTTAATGCTGAGTGAAACTAGGCAGACAGAAAACCTCAACTATTGTATGATTCCACTTATATGAAATATAGCAAATTCATAGAGACAGAAAGCGCACTGGAGATTAACAGGGGCTAGTAGGAGAGGTTAATGGGGAGTTATTGCTTACTGGGCATGGATTCTGCTTGGGGTAATGAAAATTTTTGGAAATAGATAATGGTGATGATTGCACGACACTGTGAATGTAATTAATGCCACTGAATTATACACATAAAGATTGTTAAAATGGAATTTTTTCTCATATATATTTGACCACAATTTTTTTTTTTTTTTGGTGGAAACGGAGTTTCGCCCTGTTGCTCAGGCTACAGTGCAGTGGCGCGATCTCGGCTCACTGCAGCTTCCGCTTCCTGGGTTCAAGCAATTCTGGACTACAGGCGCGCGCCGCCACGCCCGGCTAATTTTTGTATTTTTAGTAGAGACAGGGTTTCACCAAGTTGACCTGGATGGTCTGGATCTCCTGACCTCGTGATCCGCCTGCCTCGGCCTCCCAAAGTGGTGGGATTACAGGTGTGAGCCACGGCGCCCGGCCCCATATTTGACCACAATAAAAAAAAAAAAAAAACCGAGCTGACTATAAATAGGGTGACTTTAAGTAGAGTGACTATAAACTCCAGAACAGTCCACATTTACGACTGTTGTGTGGATTGTAATTATTGATAGCATACCACTAGACTCTCAAAGCTATACAAGTTTGAACAAAAAATTATATAGTCACCGAATCTCTAAGATCTCATTTTGAATGGTTCTGCAATCCTAACATCGGGCATTAGGACCTTAGAAAGGTTTTGCGATGACATCACCTCTGGAAAACTGGAACCCACCGGCCTCCAGGGAACTGGAGGCGGGGCAGAAGATATGTGCATTTCACACAAACGCCCAGCTCCCAAGTGAGAATCTTTTCAGTGATAAATCATCTCTTTACTTCGGGTCCTGAGAGCCTACAACTAAAGGGAAACACTTAAACAGAGTGGGTGGGATGGAGTCAGCGGCGGCAGAAACAGAGAATACCCCACCCTCCCCTGTCAAGCCACACTCAGCATGGCCGCCAACGTCCATGTGGAGGAGGGAGCGCGCATCCTCTCGCAGCCCCAGAGGGGCGTGCCCTGGGAACCGAACGAGCTTCAGCGGACCAATGGGGAGAGGCAAGGGGCGAGGTTGGCCTGGGTCGTCGGCCCGAGGGCGGTGAGGTTGACTTGGACTGGCGGGTCTTGTGGTGCCGCGGCTGCCACGTTATTTCCAGCTTTTGAGGTGGATTTTGCCCGGTGGTGTGCCACCGTCAGCGCTTCCGGGTTGAACTCCAGCTGAGCTGATCAGATCCCACCCTACCCAGTGCTTGTCCCTCCCCTTCCAAGACAGCCCTAGTCAAAGCCCTGTTGGCCCCTCCCTCTCCTTTGAGATGACTCATCTCTGTATCCCAAGGACGGCGGCACCAGGTGTGGCCTGACACGTTTGAGCTTAAAACCTTTTTTTCTGATTATAAAAATATATGCATATTTTAGGAAATTAAGAAAAGCGTAATGGAAATAAAAGTGATTTACTGTCCCATCAGCCAGAAACAATCATAATTAACCTTTGTCATTCTTTTTTTCCCTCTGTATATCAATATTAACACAATTGGGACAATGCTGTATAACTTACGTATTGCTGTTTGCATATTAAATGTTTTTCTTTGTGATTTTATTTAGTTATTATTATTTTTTGAGACGGAGTCTCGCTCTGTTGCCCAGGCTGGAGTGCAGTGACGGTCTTGGCTCACTGCAAGCTCTGCCTCCCGGGTTCACGCCATTTTCCTGCCTCAGCCTCCCAAGTTGTTGGGACTACAGGCGACCGCCACCACGCCCGGCTAATTTTTGCGTGTGTGTTTTTAGTAGAGACGGGGTTTTACTGTGTTAGACAGGATGGTCTTGATCTCCTGAACTCGTGATCCGCCCGCCCGCCTTGGCCTCCCAAAGTGCTGCGATTACAGGTATGAGCCACCACATCCGGCCTTCTTTGTGATTTTAAATGAATGGCTAGGATAAGGTATTCCATGGATGAATGACTATCATTTTTATATTTTCCTGTTGAGCATTTAAACTAAACTTTGAGCCTGGGCACAGTGGCTCACACCTGTAATCCCAGCACTTTGGGAGGTCAAGGCGGGCAGATCACCTGAGGTCAGGAGTTCGAGACCAGCCTGACCAACATGGTGAAACCCCATCTCTACTAAAAATACAACATTAGCCGGGTGTGGTGGCACACACCTGTAATCCTAGCTACTTGGGAGACTGAGGCAGGAGAATTGCTTGAACCTGGGAGGCAGAGGTTGCAGTGAACCAAGATCATGCCACTGCACTCCAGCCCGGGCAACAAGAGTGAAACTCCATTTCAAAAATAAATAAATAAATACATAAAATTTAAAAAATAAAATAAACTTTGAGTGGATAGCCTCTTGGAGATGGGGCAGGTCGGGAAAGAGAGATAGCTAAGAACTGGCTATTCCACAGCTTCACCTTCTCTTTGCAAAGTTGTTCCACAAGAATTACAAGATTGTAGAGTCTTTAAACATTTTAGGATCTTAGGGTTATAAAGTAGTACAATCGAGAAACTTAAAATCATAACATCTTGGGTGGGTAAGGACCCTGAAAAAACAAGTCCAAGCCTCTACCAAATAGTTTCACTCCATCTCAAAAAATAAACAAACAAAAACTGTTCTCTATGGAAAAAAAAAAAAAAAAAAAAATTAGGCAGGTGTGGTGGTGGGTGCCTGTAGTCCCAGCTACTTGGGAGACTGAGGCAGGAGAATCACTTGAACCAGGGAGGCAGAGGCTGCAGTAAGCTGAGATCACACCACGGCACTCCAGCCTGGGAAACAGAGTAAGTCTCTGTCAGAGAAAAGAGAGAGAGGAGAGAGGGGAGGGAGGGAGGAAGGGAGGGAGAGAGAGAGAGAGGAGAGAGAAGAGAGAGAGAGAGAGGAGAGAGAAAATTGTAGGAAGAGGTGTGGCAAAAGTCAAATGGTATATTAATTTCCATAGGCCTATATGACAGAGCATATAGAATAGTCCTTCTTAAGGCCAGAAGAGTTTTTATCCCAAAACAGCATTATCAACTCAGAGTGACTTGTTTTAAATGAAGAATTTAGTTATTTTGGTGGTAAAGAGCAGGTTACCTCAAGTAGTTTAGGGTAAAAGTTTGTTGTGCATTTCTTTTTTTCTTTTTTTCTTTTTTTCTTTTTTTTGAGACGGAGTCTCGCTCTGTTGCCCAGGCTGGAGTTCAGTGGCCGGACCTCAGCTCACTGCAAGCTCCACCTCCGGTCTACACCATTCTCCTGCCTCAGCTCTTTCCCGAAAGAAGCTGGCCTGCCACCAGCCACCTCGCCCAGCTAGGCTTTTGTATTTTGGTAGAGACGGAGTTTCACCTGTTAGCCAGGCTGTGGTCCTCGACTCCTGACCTCGTGATCCGCCTGTCTCAGCCTCCCAAAGTGCTGGGATTACAGGCTTGAGCCACCGCGCCCAGCCTGTTGCGCATTTCATTATAAAAATAGTCATGTTGGAGGGCCCTGAGATGCTAAGCGGGCCAGTTTCAGAAAGAGATGGGATTCAAAAAGAGGGTGGTTTCGTATTCAAGAAAAGGGTAGGGACCACAACAAAGTTGGAAGGTCTGGTTTTCTTGCAGCCAGACTTAATGGATAATTTATTTATTATCTCAGTTTCATCATCTGTAAAATGGAAATAACCATGCAATTGTTCTCTAATTGGACCATTAACAATGTATGGCAGAACAATAAAATCTAAGACCATTATAGGACTAGGTGCATGGCCATGCCTGTAATCGCGCTCAGGAGGCAGAAGAGGGAGGATCACTTGAGCCTAGGAGTTCAAGACCAGCCTGGGTAACATAGCCAGACCCCATCTCTATTAAATAAATAAAATAAAATAAATAAGGCTGGGCGTGGTGGCTCATGCCTGTAATCTCAGCACTTTGGGAGGCTGAGGCGGGCAGATCAATAGGTCAGGAGATTCAGACCATCCTGGCTAACACGGTGAAACCCTGTCTCCACTAAAAATGCAAAAAATTAGCTGGGCATGGTGGCAGGCACCTGTAGTCCCAGCTATTCAGGAGGCTGAGGCAGGAGAATGGCGTGAACCTGGGAGGCGGAGCTTGCAGTGAGCTGAGATCACGCCACTGCACTCCAGCCTGGGCGACAGAGCGAGACTCTGTGTCAAAAAATAAATAAATAAATACATACATACATAAATACATACATATCTAGATAAAAACACTAAAGATAAAAGGGTTCAGGCACAGTGGCTCAAGTCTGTAATCCCAGGACTTTGGGGGGCCAAGGCAGAAGGGTCACTTGAACCCAAGAGTTTGAGACCAGCCTGGGCAACATAGTGAGACCCTATCTCTACAAAAAATTTAAAAATTAGCTGGGTGTAGTATCATGCACCTGTATTCCCTGCTACTTAAGAGGCTGAGGCTGAGGCAGGAGGAACGCCTAAGCCCAGGAGGTTAAAGCTGCAGTGAGCTACGATCGTGCCACTGCATTTCAGCCTGGTGACAGAGTGAGACTTTGTCTCAAAAAATAATAATGATAAATAAATAAAAAAAGACATAGGCTGGGCGTGGTGGCTCACGTCTGTAATCCCAGCACATTGGGAGACCGAGGCGGGCGGATCACCTGAGGTCAGGAGTTCGAGACCAGCCTGGCCAACATGGCAAACCTCCATCTCTACTAAAAATACAAAAATTAGCCAGGCACGGTGGCTGGCACCTGTAATCCCAGCTACTCGGTAGGCTGAGGCAGGATAATTGCTTGAACCTGGGAGGCAGAGGGTTCGGTGAGCCAAGATTGCGCCACTGCACTCCAGCCTGGGGGACAGAGCAAGACTCCATCTCAAAAAAATAAATAAATAAATTTTTAAAAATGAAAGACATGAAGAAAGAGAAACATAATGAAATGTTAACATCCTGGCTGTCTTTGGGTGGTGCTGATTTTTTTTTATTTTTTATTTTTTTTGAGATGGCGTCTCGCTCTGTCCCCCAGGCTAGAGTGCAGTGGTGCTATCTCAGCTCACTGCAAGCTCCGCCTCCCGGGTTCACGCCATTCTCCTGCCTTAGCCTCCCGAGTAGCTGGGACTACAGGCGCCCGCCACCACGCCCAGCTAGTTTTTGTATTTTTAGTAGAGACGGGGTTTCACCATGTTGGCCAGGATGGTCTCAATCTCCTGACCTTGTGATCCACCCGCCTCCCAAAGTGCTGGGATTACAGGCCTGAGCCACCGCACCCAGCTGGATGGTGTTGATTTTTGCTGTTGTTGTTTTTACTTTTCTGTATTTTCCAAATGTTTCAGTTAATTATGCCTCCCCACTTTTTTTTGAAGAAAAGGCGCTCAGGGGCTAAAACAGGAGTTGCTAATCATGACAATCATCTCTATTTTGATCAAAAACTTCGAGCCAAAGTTCTTAGTATTCTTCAGCAAGCCCAATCTTCATCCACAAATTATTTCTGGTACCTACAATGTGTAGATGCTAAAAAGATGTTGAGAAAAACAGAGTGGGATCAGACAAGGATCCGAAAATCAAGGAGCGTTTTCTGGTGGTTTGAAAAAACGCATCTTCAAACAACTATAAAACAAATTGTAAGGTCTATAAAGGAGGTATAGGAAAATGTGTTGAACAATTATCAGTGTCGTATGTGCAATGCGCATGTGAATAGGAACGGCTGAATGGTAAATTGGAGACAGATCGTGAAAGCTGTAAGTGCCGGCCAGGCGCGGTGGCTCACGCCTGTAATCCTAGCACTTTGGGAGCCCAAGGCAGGCGGATCACGAGGCCAGGAGATTGAGACCATCCTGGGTAACACGGTGAAACCCCGTCTCTACTAAAAATACAAAAAATTAGCCAGGCGTGGTGGCGGGTGCCTGTAGTCCCAGCTACTCCAGAGGCTGAGGCAGGAGAATGACGTGAACCCAGGAGGCGGCACTTGCAGTGAGCCGAGATAGCACCACTGCACTCCAGCCTGGGTGAGGAGGAGGTTCAAGCGATTCACCTGCCTCAGCCTCCTGAGTAGCTGGGAATACAGGCACATGCCACAATGCCCAGCTAATTTTTTTGTATTTTTAGTAGAGATGGCGTTTCACCATGTTGACCAGGTTGGTCTTGAACTCCTGACCTCAAGTGATCCACCCACCTCAGCCTCCCAAAGTGCTGGGATTACAGGCATGAGCCATTGTGCCTGGCATATTATTATTATTTTGAGATAAAGTCTCCCCCTGTCACCAAGGTTGGAGTGCAGTGGCACAATCACCGCTCACTGCCACCTCAACCTCCCAGACTCAAGTGATCCTCTCACCCTCAGTCTCCCAAATAGCTGGGAAAATACGTATGCACCACCACATACAGCTAATTTTTATTTTTATATTTTGGTAGAGGCAGGATTTTGCCATGTTGCTTTGGGTGGTCTCAAACTCCTGGGCTCAAGCAATCCTTCTGCCTTGGTCTCCCAAAGTGCTGGGATTATAGGCATGAGTCATTGTGTCTGGCCTACATTTATTATTTCTTAATTTTTTTGAAGACAAAGTCTCTCTCTGTCACCAGGCTAGAGCACAGTGGTGTGATCATAACTCACTGTAACCACAAAACCCTGGGCCCAAGGGATCCTCCCACCTTGGCCTCCCAAAGTGTTGGGAGTACAGACGTAAGTCTGTGCACCCGGCTGTATTGAAGGTTTTTTGTTTGTTTTGCTTTTTAAATCATGATCTCCATGAAATATGCTTCAAGAAAGCTGTTTTTGGAAATAAACTGGAATAGGAATGAGACTAAAGACTGGCACACCAATTAGTTATGCCAGCACAATAGTTCAGATGGGAGATAATGAAAATGGACCTTGGCTAGTACATGTGGAGGTAAAGAGGAGGGGCATTCAAATGAAGAGATAGAGCAGATAGTTGGAGATAAAGGTCAGAAGCACCTATCTCATTAGGTCAAGGAGTTATTACTATCCTCCAAATAATGTATTTCAAAAACTACCTCCACATTTTGATTTTGTAAAATTTGCACCCATGTCTCCTAATCCCAGGCTGCCAGGCAGGATAATTACACTAGAGGCTATGAGTGGTTTGCTAGAGTGGAATTAGGGTTTTTCTGTTTCTATTTTCCATTACATGTGTGATATTTAGGCCATGGACAGCAGCAACACACAGAACTTTTCCATAAGAAAACAGTTTTGTTTTGTAGAGGTGTGGGTCTCACTATAGCCCAGGCTGGTCTCAAACTTCTGGGCTCAAGCAATCCTCCTGTCTCAGCCTCCCCAAGTGCTGGGATTATAGGTGTGAGCCACCGCACTTGGCCGAAAAGTTTTCTTACATTGAGTAAAACGTTTGCGATAACAAGTGGTTCAGTGCAGACCAACCTGAAAGGGTTGGGAAGAGGTGGATAAGGATAGCCTCTCGGGTGTCACAGTATCCCTCTGCTGGAGGAGCTCTGTGCAGGAGGTACTCTCCCAGGGCTGGACCAACCAGAACACGGGTTTTGGGCTTCTGGAAAGATTATTGTTTAAGTTGCACACCTAACTACCTGGTGAGTGGTTCTCTGTACCCTCTCCGTCGTTTTTTGTTTTCTTAAGAGTCAGAGTCTGGACCAGGCAAGGTGGCTCATGCCTGCGCCTGTAATCCCAGCATTTTGGGAGGCCAAGGCGGATGGATCACCAAAGGTCAGGAATTCGAGACTAGCCTGGCCAACATGGTGAAACCCTGTCTCTATTAAAAATACAAAAATTAGCCAGGTGTGGTGGCGGGCACCCGTAATCCTAGCTACTCGGGAAGCTGAGGCAGGAGAACCGCTTGAAACTGGGAGGTGGAGGTTGCAGCGAGCCGAGATTGCACCACACCACTCCAGCCTGGGTGACAGGGTGAGACTCTGTCTGAAAAAAAAAAAAGGCCGGGCGCGGTGGCTCAAGCCTGTAATCCCAGCACTTTGGGAGGCCGAGACAGGTGGATCACAAGGTCAGGAGATCGAGACCATCCTGGCTAACACGGTGAAACCCCGTCTCTACTAAAAAATACAAAAAACTAGCCGGGCGCGGTGGCGGGTGCCTGTAGTCCCAACTACTGGGGAGGCTGAGGCAGGAGAATGGCGTGAACCCGGGAGGCGGAGCTTGCAGTGAGCTGAGATCCGGCCACTGCACTCCAGCCTGGGCGGCAGAGCGAGACTCCGTCTCAAAAAAAAAAAAAAAAAAAAAAAAAAAGGGTCAGAATCTGCCTCTGTCCCTCAGCTGGAGCACAGTGATGCCATCCTAGTTCACTGTAGCCTTGAACTCCTAAGCTAAAGCAGTGCTCTCACCTCAGCCTCCTAAGTAGCTAGGACTACAGGCTGGCACCACCATGCCCAGCTAATTTTTAAATTTTTCTGCTACCTTGGCCTCCCAAAGTGCTGAGATTACAGGTGTCAGCCACAGCGCCCTGCCCCTTCCTATGGGCTTCTATGATCTTACTAAACAGTTGAGCTTCCCTCTTGCAGCCTCTTTCATCATCTTTTCACCCTCTCTCTAGGGTTAGGTAATTCCCACTCACTCAGCCCAGCCCTGCACAAGGAGAAAATTCCTGGTAAAGTTCAGGCTAGGGTGTCAGCCCATCTCTTTCTGGCTTTTCCTAGGTAGCCAGTCCTCTTCCACCTCTGGAGTTTTATATTTTTTTTTTTCTTTTAAGTATGATTTTCTTTGTATCAAAACCATACCAAAAAATAGAAGCGGAAAACTTCCACTGAAGCTAAAATAGTTTTCAGTTTGAGGTAGCTTAAGGTATATATTTTCACTTAAGTCATAGATTAGAACTTTTTGGCACTATGGGAAACTTTTTATAATAGGTGACCATGAAATTATTACTTGAAAGGAAGTTTAACTAGAGATCAAACATAGTCTTTCTAAAGGGCGTCCCTTTATTTTCTTGCTCCCTAAGGCATTCTCTGATGTGGTTGTGCTGAGAACCAGGACAGTTTTTTTTTTTAAGCTTTAAAGGAAGGCTAGCTTGTAAAAATAAAACCAGAAAGGCAAAGTACTCAATGCTTTTTTTGTGATGCAAGATATTATAAAGATCTAAAATCCATATTTACTTCCAGGAACTTTAAAAATATTCACATATTCATTATTTCATTCAACATTTGTTGGCGCTTCATTATGTTCTATGACCTGTGCCAAATGCTGAGGATAGAAAGAAACATGAACAATATTCCTCTAAAAGTGCTCTAATGAATCCGGTAGAGATCTAGTGGAGAAGATACATAAGTGAACAAATAGTGACAATACATTGTGTTGACAGCATGAGAAATGAGCTGTGGAAGTGCAGAGAAGGGACCACATTATTCCTGCAGAGTCATTGGAAATGGCTATACAGGAAAGATAACATTTGACTTGTGTCTGGAAAGAAGAGTAAGAATTTTCCAGGTGAATGAGTAAACAAAGGTCATTTCAACACAAATATTGCAGGAGCAAAGGCAGGGAGGTGTGATAGACAGTATCATGAATGGAGAATTACAGGATTTAATATTGGCTATGGAGTAATATTTGTGTTGAAAAGGGTGGAAAGGGCCGGGTGTGGTGGAAAGGGCTGGGCATGGTGGCTCATGCCTGTAATCCCAGCACTTTGGGAGGCTGAGGCAGGTGCATCAAGTAGGGAGATCGAGACGATCCTGGCTAATATGGTGAAACCCCAAATCTACAAAAAATACAAACAAATTAGCCAGGCGTGGTGGCAGGTGCCTGTAGTCCCAGACACTCGGGAGGCTGAGGCAGGAGAACGGCGTGAACCCGGGAAGCAGAGCTTGCAGTGGGCCGAGATCATGCCATTGCACTCCAGCTTGAGGGACAGAGCGAGACTCTGTCTAAAAAAAAAAAAAAAAGAGAGAGAAGAAAAGGGTGGAAAGGCCAGCCAGGCTCAGTGGCTCACATCTGTAATCCCAGCACTTTGGGAGGCTGAGATGGGAGGATGTTTGAGGCCAGGAGTTCGAGACCAGCCTGAGTAACAAAGTGAGACCTCATCTCTACAAAAATAAAAATAAAAATAAAAATAAATTAGCTGGGCACAATGCTATGTGCCTATAGTCCCAGCTACTTGGGAAGCTGAGGTGAGAGAATTGCTTGAGCCCAGGAGTTTGAGGTTGCAGTGAGCAAGATCGCATCACTGCACTTCAGCTTTGGTGACAGAGCAAGACTCTGTCTCAAAAAAAAAAAAAAAAAAAAAAAGTGGGGGTGGAAATAAGGCTAGATAGGTAGACGGGAAATAGAGAGCAAAGGACTTGGTTTTTAGGAGTCTGGACCTGATCCCATAGCCACTATAAGGAGCCACTAGCCACATGTGATTATTTACATTAGAATTAAATTAAAATCCAGTTTCTTTTCTTTTTTATTCTTGAGACGGAGTCTCTCTCTGTCACCCAGGCTGGAGTGCAGTGGCACGATCTCCGCTCACTGCAAGCTCCGCCTCTCAGGTTCACACCATTCTCCTGCCTCAGCCTCCCGAGTAGCTGGGACTACAGGCGCCCACCACCACGCCCAGCTAATTTTTTTTTTTTGTATTTTTAGTAGAGATGGGATTTCACCGTGGTAGCCAGGATGGTCCCGATCTCCTGTGATCCGCCTGCCTTGGCCTCCCAAAGTGCTATTACAGGCGTCAGCCACTGTGCCCCACCCTAAAATCCAGTTTCTAAGTCACACTAGTCGCACTTCAAGTGCTCAATAGCCACATATGGTTGGTAGCTATCTATTAGAGCAGATATAGAACATTCACATATTTGCAGACAGTTCTGTTGGACAGCACTGCTATAGGCAGTGTGTGAAGGGCATTAAACAACCTTGGGCAAAAAAGTGACATGGTCATATTTATGTTTAGAAATAGCACTCTGATAGCAGCATAAGAAATGGCATAGAGGTGGGGTATGGTGGGGTGCACCTGGGGTCTCAGCTACTAGGGAGGCTGAGGTGGAAGGATCATTTAAACCCAGGAGTTCGAGTCCAGCCTGGGCAACACAGTAAGACCCTATCTATTTTTTTTTTTTTTTTTTGAGACGGAGTCTTGCTCTGTCGCCCGGGCTGGAGTGCAGTGGCCGAATCTCAGCTCACTGCAAGCTCCGCCTCCCGGGTTTACACCATTCTCCTGCCTCAGCCTCCTGAGTAGCTGGGACTACAGGCGCCTGCCACCTCGCCCGGCTAGTTTTTTGTATTTTTTAGTAGAGACGGGGTTTCACCGTGTTAGCCAGGATGGTCTCGATCTCCTGACCTCGTGATCCGCCCGTCTCGGCCTCCCAAAGTGCTGGGATTACAGGCTTGAGCCACCGCGCCCGGCCAACCCTATCTATTTTTTAAAAACCCTTTTCTTATGGACTAGGAAGAATCTTTTGTGTTGCTGCTCTCCAAGGTCCAGATATCATAAGTGGCTCATGACTGTAATTCTAGCATTTTCCAAGGCCGAGGTGGGAAGATTGCTCGAGCCTGGGAGGTCATGGCTGCATTAAACCATGATTGTGTCACTGTACTCCAGTGTGGGTGACAGAGTGAGACCTTGTCTTAAAAAAAAAAAAGGCCAGGTGTGGTGGCTCACACCAGTAATCCCAACACTTTGGGAGGCCAAGGCAGGTGGCGTATGAGGTCAGGAGTTTGAGACCAGCCTGGCCAACATGGTGAAACCCTGTCTCTATTAAAAATACAAAAATTAGCCAGGTGTGGTGGCAGGTGCCTGTGATCTCAGCTACTCGGGAGGCTGAGGCAGGAGAAGTGCTTGAAACAGGAAGGCGGGGGTTGCAATGAGCTGAGATTGCACCACTGGACTCCAGCCTGGGCAACAAGAGTGAAACTCCATCTCAAAAAAAAAAGAAAAAAAAAAAATGGCCTGAAGGAGGGAGAGAAAGGGATTTGTCAAAATCATTTGAAGTGATCCGGCCGGGCGCGGTGGCTCAAGCCTGTAATCCCAGCACTTTGGGAGGCCAAGATGGGCGGATCACGAGGTCAGGAGATCGAGACCATCCTGGCTAACACGGTGAAACCCCATCTCTACTAAAAAATACAAAAAATTAGCTGGGCGAGATGGCGGGCGCCTATAGTCCCAGCTACTCAGGAGGCTGAGGCAGGAGAATGGCGTAAACCCGGGAGGCGGAGCTTGCAGCGAGCTGAGATCCGGCCACTGCACTCCAGCCTGGGTGACAGAGCGAGACTCCGTCTCAAAAAAATAAAATAAAGTAAAATAAAGTGAAGTGATCACGGCCAGGCACAGTGGCCCACTCCTGTAATCCCAGCACTTTGGGAGGCCAACGTGGGCAGATCACAAGGGCAGGAGTTTGAGACCAGCCTGGACAATATGGGGAAACCCCGTTACTACTAAAAATACAAAAATTAGCTGGGCATGGTGGTGGGTGCCTGTAGTCCCAGCTACTCAGGTGGCTGAGGCAGGAGAACCGCTTGAACCAGAAGGTGGAGGTTGCGGTGAGCCAAGATCATGCCACTGCACTCTAGCCTGGGCAATAGAGCGAGACTCTGTCTCAAAAAAATAAAAATAAAAATAAAATAAATAAGTAGAATGAAGCGATCACAAATTAGTATTTGGTTCTCTCTTTCTGAACCCTACAGTCATTCTTCTGATATCCACTCATCATGAAGGACAAAACTATCCAGAATTTAGGCCCAAAGCATTGACTTCAGGAAGCCTTTTTCTGGTGGCATTCACATGCTCCAGCCCTTTCCTTCTCTATCTCCCACTAGAGAGGTCAGGAGGCATTTGGTGAGCCTCTAGGCTGATAGCCAAAGGGTCTTCTGGGCAATAAAGAGAGGGACAGGAGCAGTCACATGCCTGGGAGAATGGGAAATTGGCTTATCTGGTACCTAGTTGTAGACTGATGCTCCATATTCATCTCAGATTATAACTTAGAATGTCCTTTACTGCTCACATCTAATCAGTCACCAAAGTCTGCCCATTCTATCGCCTTAATATCTCTCGTATTGATTCCTCTCCATCTCTATCAGTGCCTTAACTTAGACACTCCTCCTTGTCACTTACATTGCCACTTTAGTCTTCCGGCTGGACTCCCTGGCTCTGTTGTCTTCTCTACTTTTCCACTCTTAACTGGCTCCTGATTGGTCAAAGCCTCTCCAATTCTTTGGTCTGACATTTAACAATTTGACTCTATCCTGCCTCTCTAATCTCTTTTCTCAATAGTTTTCTCTCTAAATCTACATCTCAGCCAAACTTGAAGTCCCTTAAACATTCACCACTCTCTTTTTCAAAACCACACAGTGAGTAAATGGCAGGGGCAGGAATGAATTTGAGCCCATATTCTATGCACATTCTCCCATCTCTGTGTGTCTACTATGCTGTTTGTGAAGAAGCAGACAAGAAATATCATTGTAGAAATGGGTTATAGGTAGGAGAAAAGAGAAAGAAGAGGGAGTTTTCAATTCAGTTCACCAGATGCATATTCCATTGGCTGGGCCCTGGACTAGATGCTGGAGATACAAAGATAAATAAGGTATTGGCCAGGTGCGGTGGCACATGCCTATAATCCCAGTGCTTTGAGAGGCTGAGATGGGAGGATCACTTCAGGTTAAGAGTTCGAGACCAGCCTGGGCAACATAGCAAAACACCCTGTCTGCAAAATAAATACATACATAAGCTGAGCTTGATTGTATACCTTTGTAGTCCCAGATACTCAGGAGGCTGAGGCAGAAGAATCACTTGAGCCCACAAGTTTGAGGTTACAGTGAGCTATGATCACGCCACTACACTCCAGCCTGGGCAGCAGAGCAAGACCCTGTCTCAAAACAACAACGAAAAAACAATCAAATATGAATAAGGTATAAATATCCTTGACCTTGGGAAGTTCATGGTTTATAGAAGGATGAAGTAAAAAGAAGAACTTGGTACTTGGAAAGCGGCCTGTGTTGAGCTGTCTTGGTTTCCCCAAATGGGTGGGAGGCTTTGTTTTTAGAGGCTGAAGACAAAATAAGCCAGAGAAGCTACTGAATGTTAGATATGGAGGGATTTCTGCTTACATCTATATGAAAGTGTCCCTCTGGGAAGCTCAGTAAATGCACTCCTTTATAACATATAACATCAGCCACAGAGCTTCGCAACAATAATATCCATTCCAGTACGTTCATGGATATTGCTGAGGTGCGTTTATATTTATATATGCTAATTTCAGCTTCCTTTTGGGTTCTAGATTCTTGACCTTTGAAAATATTCTAATTGTTGGCTGGGCGCGGTGGCTCACGCCTATAATCCCAGCACTTTGGGAGGCCAAGGCAGGCTGACAACCAGGTCAGGAGATTGAGACCATCCTGGCTAACGCGGTGAAAACCCATCTTCACTAAAAATACAAAAAATTAGCCAGGCGTGGTGACAGGCGCCTGTAGTCCCAGCTGCTTGGGAGGCTGAGGTAGGAGAATGGCATGAACCCAGGAGGCAGAGGCTGCAGTGATCGGGCCACTGCGCTCCAGCCTGGGCGACACAGCGAGACTCTGTCTCGAAAAAAAAAAAATTCTAGTTGTTTTGGGAATCCTTGTATCTTCATACAAAGGACTAACCGTCTCCTTCTTCCTTCTTTTTCCTTTTTCCTTACTTACCCCAGAGAGTGTATTAACATGAAGATGGATTTGTATCTTTTTTTTTTTTTTTTTCCCAGACGGAGTCTTGTTCTGTGGCCCAAGCTGGAGTGCAATGGCACCATCTCAGCACACTGCAGGCTCTGCCTCCCGGGTTTAAGCGATTCTCCTTCCTCAGGCTCCTGAGTAGCTGGGATTACAGGCATGCACCACTACGCCCGGCTAATTTTTGTATTTTTAGTAGAGATGGAGTTTCACCATTTTGCCCAGGCTGGTCTCAAACTTGTGATCCGCCTGCCTCGGCCTCCCAAAGTGCTCGGATTATAGGCATGAGCCACCACACCCGGCCATGTATCTTATTAGATTGTATTTACCTGGACTAGACAAGGAAAGAAACTCTGGCTGCCAACCTGCCCTTTTGCAAACCTATAGTCACAATCCCATAACACAGATGAAGCACAGGCACTGAAATGAAACAGCTCACCACTTATATAACATTATGTTAACTAGGTACCTTCTTCCTGTCTCCGTTCCTCATCTGTGAGATGGGTATAATGATCCTCAGCCTCATAGGGTTATTGGAAAGACTGAATGAACCCATAAAGAACCGACCTGGCACATACTAGCATTTTATTGATTTTTTTTTTTTCTTATTTAAAATTTCACTTCTAGGCCGGGCGCGGTGGCTCAAGCCTGTAATCCCAGCACTTTGGGAGGCCGAGATGGGCGGATCACGAGGTCAGGAGATCGAGACCATCCTGGCGAACACGGTGAAACCCCGTCTCTACTAAAAAAAAATACAAAAAACTAGCCGGGCGAGGTGGCGGGCGCCTGTGGTCCCAGCTACTCGGGAGGCTGAGGCAGGAGAATGGCGTAAACCCGGGAGGCGGAGCTTGCAGTGAGCCGAGATTGCGCCACTGCACTCCAGCCTGGGCGACAGAGTGAGACTCCGTCTCAAAAAAAAAAAAAAATTTCACTTCTAAAACCCCAGTAGCATTTATTAGGCAACAATGAATCACTGTACTGGAGGAGGTATGGCTGGTCCATTATATTTCCAAGCATAATTAATTGTCATATCTGTGTTACCTCAGTACTTTGCACACAATTCTGGTATTTCACTTACCATACTAGATACTAATTATTTGTTACTAGATACTAATTATTTTTTACTATTATTTTGATTGAGTTTCTCAAGGACTGAGATCCTGATTGATTAATTTATTACAGCATCTAGCACGGACGTGGAAATCTGACTTCTAACCTCAATTTAAGAGATGATTGGTCCGGCCCGGTGGCTCAGGCTTGTAATCCTAGCACTTTGCGAGGCCGAGACGGGCGGATGACCTGAGGTCGGGAGTTCAAGACCACCCCGACAAACATGTAGAAACCCCATCTCTACTAAAAATACAAAAATTAGGCGGGTGTGGGGGCGCGCGCCTGTAATCCCAGCTACTTGGAGACAAGAGAATTGCTTGAACCAGAGAGGCGGAGGTTGCAGTGAGCTGAGATCATGCCACTACACTCCAGCCTGCGAAACAGAGCGAGACTCCGTTTCAAAAAACAAAAAAAGTCAGATCTGTGCTAGACGCTGAAAGGAATTAATCAGACAGGATCTCAGTCTTTTAAGAACTTTCAAATACAGAGAAGAGGTGGTAACAAATCATTAGTGTATAATATTGTAAGTGAAAAATCAGAAATGTGTGCTAAGTACTGGGGTAACACAGAGATGGTAATTAATTCTGCCTGGAGAAACAGCAGTGAATGTGACAACCTGAGTGAGGGCGGAAAGCAGGAGAATTTCTAGACGCTGAATTTCAGAAGCTTCCGGAACTAAAATGATGCGGAAGTTGAGTGAGTCTCGGTGGGATATTGTTGCTGCACCTGGTCAAGGCCGTTCCGTCAGTGTTTTCAGACGCCCTGGGAACGCGGCTGCAGGGGCGGGTCTTCGGTTTGCATAGCTAGAGGCCGCGCAGTAGCAAAGGATGAGCGGAACCTTGGAAAAGGTAACGTAGATTCCACGCACGCGGGGCTTGGTGAGATGGTGGAGAGTGGATAGCGGGGAGGTGGCGGCGGGGGGATATCCGGGGATAAGACACTGGGGTGCCCAAGGTCCTTCCCAGCAGCACATGCGGCTGCCTGGCGGTGAAGGGACTGAGCAGTTTCTTTTCCACCCGGGGCGAACTCTGCGGAGCCGAGCCGTGCCACGCCCACACCACACACCACTCTCTCCACCCAGTGCCTGGAAAAGGGAGAGCTGTGCGATGGGAATCACACCAGGATACGGTCCCGATTAACTGTGTGACCTTGGGCAGGTCATTTTATATTTGCATTTAGTTATCAACTTCCATAATTTTTTCTAAGAATGCAGTTTTGACTTGCTGAACTGATGAGGATGTGAAGCTACCTGGTAATAAGGAAAGGGTAGTAATAAACTACGCTTTTCGGGTTCACTCCCTTCCCCTGCCTCAGCCTCCCGAGTAGCTGGGACTACAGGCGCGCAAGACACTATGCCTGGCTAATTTTTGTATTTTTAGTAGAAACGGGGTTTCACTGTGTTGGCCAGGCTGGTCTCGAACTCCTGACCACGTGATATGCCCGCCTCGGCCTCCCAAAGTGCTGGGATTACAGGCGAGAGCTACCGCACCCCGCAAATTAACTACATTTTCATTTCCAAAACCTTATTTAAGTGACTGTCATACAACCGTATGAACCACTATAAATGTGTTCCTTGGCTTTCTCCTAGTCCCTTAAGAGATTTAACAGATTTCATTTGTGCTCTTTCAGTTGTATCATGCTGCTTAGATTAATGGCTCATTTTAGCAATTTATATTAAAATTTTGTTTTAGGCATTAGTTGTGGAGACTATTATTTCCATGATTCATAGGTCAGCATGGTCGTTGCAGCTCATGGATCTACCTATGGTTACCTTGGGGCTGCCCTTGAATGTGTAAGGGCCCACGCCTCACTTCATCCTTTATGAAACAATTCAGTTGTTCACCTGAGCCAGTTTGTAAGAATTTGGCCAAATATTGTGCCAAGATAATAGAAAAAAATTCAGAAAGTTTCAAAATTCCATTGTTAAAGATGGTCACACTGGTGACTACACTCCTTGATTTGCCTTGGTTGCAAGAAATGCTAAAAGGGAGGGAATAAAATAGTATCAAGGAATACTATTTGCAACCATTTGGTTCTCCATGTGTCACCATGTTGCTCAGACTGATCTGGAACTCCTGGAAAAGAGCCCATGGAAATCTGTCATTAAGGCCAGCATCTGACATGGGTATATAGAGCCTCTGGACGTCTGATGCCACTGTTCTCTTCCCGACTCCTTAGTTACTCCTTAGTTGCTTTAGTCAGCTAACCTTGTCATTATTTGCCAAATGTAAGTCTGTCTCAAAGTGTTAGTTAATACTTTACATTTATAAGGAAGGTCATAGGATTTGTGTCAGACAGTTCTATCTCTTGTTATGACCTTGGGCAAGTTATTTCACTTCACTGCTTGTGTTTCCTATCTGTAAAAGCAGATGATGCCCACCACATGGAATTGTAGAGATTATAGAGAATAATGTAGATAGGAGGATTTTGTAAGGTCTGAAGGATGATGCAGATAAGAATATTGATATTATTCTAGGCCGGGCGCGGTGGCTCAAGCCTGTAATCCCAGCACTTTGGGAGGCCGAGGCGGGTGGATCACCAGGTCAGGAGATCAAGACCATCCTGGCTAACATGGTGAAACCCCGTCTCTACTAAAAATACAAAAAACTAGCCAGGCGTGGTGGCGGGCGCCTGTAGTCCCAGCTACTTGGAAGCTGAGGCGGGAGAATGGCGTGAACCCGGGAGGCGGAGCTTGCAGTGAGCCAAGATCATGCCACTGCACTCCAGCCTGGGCGACACAGCGAGACTCCGTCTAAAAAAAAAAAAAAAAAGAATATTGATATTATTCTATAGTTAATAAATTTTCATTTACATAATTTCATTTGATCTTCACAATAGCACGAGATAATCCTGGCAGATGAGGAAATGGAAGCCTCATGTCTGGTATATAATAGAGACTTCAATGTCATACTGATGCCTTGAATGAATGACTGGAACCTAGGGTTTGTTTTTGTTTAGAGACAGGGTCTCACTTTGTTACCCAGGCTAGAGTGCAATGGTACAATCATAGTTTACTAAATTCTTGAACTCCTGGGCTCAAGTGATTCTCTTCACTCAGCCTCATGAGTAGCGGGGATTACAGGTACACACCACCATGCTCAGCTAATTTTTTTTTTTTTTTTTTTTTTGAGACAAGAGTCTCGCTCTGTCACCCAGGCTGGAGTGCAGTGGCATGATCTCGGCTCACTGCAAGCTCCCCCTCCCGGGTTCACGCCATTCTTCTGCCTCAGTCGCCTGAGTAGCTGGGGCTACAGGCGCCCGCCACCACACCCGGCTAATTTTTTGTATTTTTAGTAGAGACGGGGTTTCACTGTGTTAGCCAGGATGGTCTCGATGTCCTGACCTTGTGATCCGCCCGCCTTGGCCTCCTAAAGTGCTGGGATTACAGGCGTGAGCCACTGTGCCCGGCTGCTCAGCTAATTTTTTTATTTTTAGTAAAGATGGGGTCTTGCCTTGTAGTCCAGGCTAGTCTTGAACTCCTGGTTTCAAGCAATCCTTCCACCTTGGCCTCCCAAAGTTCTGGGATTACAGATATGAACCACAACTCCCAGACGAAACCTAGATTAGTTGTACCCCTCCTAAGACCCAACCACCTTTTCTTTTCTTGAGACAGGGTCTCACTTTATTGCCCAGGCTGTAGTGCAGTAGCACAATCTTGGTTCACTGCAGCGCCGATCTCCTGGGCTCAGGTGATTCTCCCACCTCAGCCTCCTGAGTTGCTGGGTCTGCAGGCACCTGCCACCAAGCCTGGCTAATTTTTGTACTTTTTGTAGAGACAGGGTTTCGCTATTTTGCCCAGGCTGGTCTGGAACTCCTGGGATCAAGCAATCTGCCCATCTCGGCCTCCCAAAGTGCTGGGATTACAGGCGTGAGCCACCATGCCTGGCCCACTGCTTTTTCTTTTCTGAGTATTTTACATCTCCCTAATATGACAGTATTCTTGGTTTTCCTCATCTGTGAAATGCAGGATGAAAACCTTTCCTGGCTTTCCTATGTGTCAGACCTTTCTTTCTTTGTAACCCGTATAGCTCGTTATACTGATCTAACATAGGATAATAAATAATTTGTGCATCTGCTTTCCTCATTAGAAAGTTTTGTGGGTATGCAACTATATTTTCTTTTATTTTTCTTTATTTTGTTTTGAGATAGGGTCTCGCTCTGTCACCCAGGCTGGAGTGCAGTGGAGTGATCTCAGTTCACTGCAACCTCTGCCTCCTGGGCTCAAGTGATCCTCTCGCCTGAGCCTCCTGAGTAGCTGGGATTACAGGCACGTGCCACCATGCCTGGCTAATTTTTTGTATTTTTTTGTAGAGATGGGGTTTTGCCATGTTGCCCAAGCTGGTCTCAAACTCCTGGGCTCAAGTGATCCGCCCGCCTCAGCCTGCCAGAGTGCTAGGATAACAGGCGTGAGCCACTGTGCCAGGTTGCAACTGTATTCTTGTCTATATGCACCCACCCTATGGTGTATTTGGCCTAAAGTAGGTAGCTGGTAAATGTCGAATGAATAAGTGGACGAACAAATGTTGATATTACGTGGTAAGTACATGGTAGAGCTGGGACTAGAACTTCTAACTCGTAATTCAGTGCTTTTTCCTTGGGACCCTAAGAAATTTCTGGCTGCAGATAATCTCAAATTTTATTTTATTTTTGAGACAGGGTCTCACTATGTTGCCCAGGGTGGTCTTGAACCTCTGAGCTCAAGTGATCCTCCCACTTCAGCCTCCTGGGTTGCTGGGATAAAGACATGCCCTTCTGTGCCTAACTTCATCTCAAATTTTAGATGAGTGAGAAGCCCAGCTTTGCTAGAATAAAACTGGATAGAGCCAATACCTCTTTGGGTCAACAGAAGGAGTTCAGCAGGATGGAACCAGATAAGGCACTCAGGCTGATACTTATCAGATCAGTGTATTGATGATCATGATAGCAGGATGGTATCTGGGGAAGTTAGAATGCACCAAGGAAATGAGTATTGAATCACTTGCACAGAAAATGAATGGCTCACGGGTGTCAAGCTCAGGTCTAGATGCCACTCACTCTGAGATCACCACTATTTTCTCAGGGATTACCTTACTCCTGAACTGCAAGGGTACGGTTAGGGGAGACGCTGTGATCACTAATGGTGTGCCAAGTTATGTCTAATGTGTCAGCCCAGAAGTAACATCCTCGGGAATTGATCTCAGAGATAAGATGTTTTCACATTTCAGCATTTGAAGGCTAAAGAACAGAGTTCATATGAACAAAATATCCTCCTAATACATTCAATAGACAAGAATTAGAGGACATTAAAAGACATGAACTAGTAGTACACACATTTTAGAGTACCTAGAAGGGCAGGAAGTGCAAAAGCACAGAATAATCAAGAAGTTGGCTATTTCCTGGTCACCACTAGACCACAGGCCCTGGAGGAGCTTTTCTATTTTGTTAATGGTTTTATCATTAGCACCTGTCATACCCTAAGGTACATATTGTTTCACAAATGAGGAACCAAACAATTACCACCACCATTATCATTGTTACCAATTTGACCATTAATAATGCAGCTTCTACTTGTTAGCCCTTTTCATGTGTTATCTAATTTAATCATGTCAACAAGTCTATGAGGTAAATTTTTTTTTTTTTTTTTTTGAGATGGAGTCTCGCTCTGTCGCCCAGGCTGGAGTGCAGTGGCCGGATCTCAGCTCGCTGCAAGCTCCACCTCCTGGGTTTACGCCATTCTCCTGCCTCAGCCTCCCGAGTAGCTGGGACTACAGGCGCCCGCCACCTCGCCCGGCTAGATTTTTGTATTTTTTAGTAGAGATGGGGTTTCACCGGGTTAGCCAGGATGGTCTCGATCTCCTGACCTCGTGATCCGCCCGCCTCGGCCTCCCAAAGTGCTGGGATTACAGGCTTGAGCCACCGCGCCCGGCCGAGGTAAATATTTTTATAAACTCTTCAGAGATAAGGAAATGAGGTTTAGAGAGATTTACTAATTTGATTAGCAGATATTTATTGGGCACTTGCTCTGTGCCAGAGTGTATGCTAGATGCTGGGATGTAGCAGGTTCCTGTCTTCATGGTGCTTATGTATTTATTTATTTATTTGGAGACGGAGTTTTGCTCTTGTTGCCCAGGCTTGAGTGTAATGGTGTGATCTCAGCTCACTACAACCCCTGCCTTCCGGATTCTCCTGCCTCAGCCTCCTAAGTAGCTGGGATAACAGGCATGCGCTACCACGCCCGTCTAATTTTGTATTTTTAGTAGAGATGGAGTTTCTCCATGTTGGTCAGGCTGGGCTTGAACTCCCGACCTCAGGTGATCTGCCCGCCTCGGTCTCCCAAAGTGCTGGGATTACAGGCGTGAGCCACTGTGCCCGGCCATGGTGCTTATTAAGAGATGGACTAATTAAACTTATAACTGCTTAACTGACTATGATAAATGCTGCAAATGGAAGATTCAGGATACTATATGACTATAGCAGCAGAATCCAAGCAAGTCTGAGCAGTCACGAAAGTTTTCTTGAGGACACTGCATGACTACTAAGATTTAAAGAGTAAGTGGGATTTAGAGAGAGAAAATGTATTCCAGATAAGAAGAACATGTGTAAAGGCCCTGAAATGAGAACACACTTGGAGTTCCAGAGGAATTCCTAGAGGAAGTTGGGAGGGAGAGAAGCACTGGGGTGTAGATTAAGGGAGAGTATGCAGATAAGTAGTATGGGAGTGAGAACTGAGGTAAGGGATTGGATTTATATTTAGGCCAGGCATGGTGGCTGGTAATCCCAGCACTTTGGAAAGCTGAGGTGGGTGGATTGCTTGAGCTCAGGAGTTTGAGACCAGCCTGGGCAACGTGGCAAAACTTTGTTTCGACAAAAAATACAATAATTAGCCAGATGTGGTGGCATGCTCCTGTAGTCCCAGCTACAGGAGCCTGAGGTAGGAGGATCAGTTGAGCCTGGGAGACCAAGGCTGCAGCGAGCTCTGTGATTGCCCCACAGCACTCCAGGCTGAGTAACAGAGCGAGACCCTGTATCTATCTATCTATCTATCTATCTATCTATCTATCTATCTATCTATCTATCTAAACTATCTATCTGTCTCTAAATAAATAAAATTAAATAAATCAAGGCCGGGTGCGGTGGCTCATGCCTGTACTCCCAGCATTTTGGGAGGCTGAGGCAGGGGGATCTCCTGAGGTTGGGAGTTTGAGACCAGCCTGACCAACATGGAGAAACCCCATGTCTACTAAAAATACAAAATTAGCCGGGCATGGTGGCGCATGCCTGTCATCCCAGCTACTCAGGAGGCTGAGGCAGGAGAATGACTTGAATGCGGGAGGTGGAGGTTGCTGTGAGCTGAGATTGCACCATTGCACTCCAGCCTGGGCAACAAGAGTGAAACTCCTTCTCAGGAAAAAAAAAAAAAAAATCCAATCAGGTCAGACAAACAAACAAACATTTTAGATGGTGACCACAGGATTGTAAAATTGGATTAAGTTCTAGAGAATGTTAGGGAATTGAGTGTAATGGAGCTCAGCTCTAGCTTAGAAGTATCATCCAGCACTTGTGTTATGAGGGCAAATATTTACTTCTCTTCTTTCTTTTTTTTGAGATGGAGTCTCACTCTGTTGCCCAGGCTGGAGTGCAGTGGCGTGATCTCGGCTCACTGCAACCTCCATCTCCCGGGTTCAAGTGATTCTCCTGCCTCAGCCTCCTGAGTAACTGGGATTACAGGCATGCGCCACAACGCCCAGCTAATTTTTTTTCTTTTTCCCTGGGGGATGGAGTCTTGCTCTGTTGCCCAGGCTGGAGTGCAATAGTGTGATCTCGGCTCACTGCAACCTCCACTTCTGGGTTCAAGCAATTCTCCTGCCTCAGCCTACCGAGTAGCTGGGACTACAGGCACCCGCCACCACACCCGGCTATTTTTTTTTGTATTTTTTTTAGTAGAGATGGGGCTTCACTGTGTTGCCCAGGCTGGTTTTGAACTCCTGAGCTCAGCCAGTCCGCCCGCCTCGGCCTCCCAAAGTGCTAGGATTACAGGCATGAGTCACTGCACCTGGCTCATGCCCAGCTAATTTTTGTATTTTTAGGAGAGACAGGGTTTCACCATGTTGGCTAGGCTGGTCTTGACCACCTGGTCTTAGGTAATCCACCCCCCTCCGCCTCCCAAAGTGTTGGGATTGCAGGCGTGAGCCACCGTGCCTGGAATTCATTTCTGAATTTATTTTTTTTTAAAGTATAACAGCAGGATCCAAGCAAGTCTGAGCAGTCATAAAAGTTTTCTTGTGACCTTTTTAATAATTAAGAAATATAATTTATGTATTATAATATTCACTCTTTTTTTTTTTGAGACGGGGTCTCGCTTTGTCGCCCAGGATGGAGTGCAGTAGTGCCATCTCGGCTCACTGCAAGCTCCGCCTCCCGGGTTCACACCATTCTCCTCCCTCAGCCTTCCGAGTAGCTGGGACTACAGGCACCCGCAACCACACCTGGCTATTTTTTTTGTGTGTGTATATATATATATATTTTTAGTAGAGACGAGGTTTCACCGTGTTAGCCAGGATGGTCTTGATCTCCTGACCTCGTGATCCGCCTGCCTCGGCCTCCCAAAGTGCTGGGATTACAAGCTTGCGCCACCGCGCCCGGCCTATTCACTCTTTTAAAGTAGATAATTTAATGGTTTTTAGTATATTCACAAACTTGTACAACTGTTACCACTATTTAATTCCAAAACATTTTTACCATCCTAAAAGGAAACTCCTTATCCGTAAATAGTCACTCTCCATACTGCCATCTCCCAGCCCTTAGCACCCACTAATCATCTTTACATCTTACGATTTGTCTAATCTAGTCATTTCATATAAATGAAATCGTTTAATATTGATGGCAGCAGTGGGCCATCTGCAGTGGCCGCTGCCACCACTCTGGCTGCAGCAGGGAGGTGTGGCCAGGGCTGTATGTTTCATGGAGGCAGCCGGAGCCAGGGACAAGTGGGAGCCCTGCCCCTTCCGAGTTGGGGTGGTGCCCAAGTCATGGCTGTGGATCTGGGCCTCCTGCTCCCTGCTCTTCCGAGTGCACGTATGGCTGCCCAAACTGACTATGAACCCAGTCATCTGTGCACTCTTGTGGGGCCCAGGAAGGCTGCCCCAGCCATCGCAGGCCATCAGAGGGGTCTGTTTCTGCTGCCTGGCTTCTCCCTGCTGTCGGCACCAGCTCTGATCTTGGAGTCAAACTGGGGCCAAGCCCAGGCCTGTCGCAGCCTGGCCAGGTGTACACACATTCAGGGCAGTGCTGATACGCCAGCTTCTTGCCTCTGTGACCCCCTCTGGACTTTGGGCACCAACAAGCATAGGAGGGAAGCCAAAGTGGAGGCTGAAGGGAGCTCAGCACTGGCCTGCATGTGCCCCTTGGCACCTACAGGGCACCATGATTGACAGTAGGAGGCAGACAGGTTCTTGGGCAGAAGGGTGCAGGTTCCTGGTAAGGCGCCACCTTCAGGCCAGGGAGTGCCTGAAGTCTGGGCCTGGGCTGCCAGTCCGGTGGACAGGAGTGGGAACTTACGGTGCCTTTTCCAGGCCTGCCCATGGCCACCCATGGACAAATCAACATGTACTTCCTCCCCTCTGAGGCTCATAAAAACTTTGAGGCTGGGTGTGTTGGCTCATGCCTGTAATCCCAGCACTTTGGTAGGCTAAGGCAGGCAGATCACCTGAGGTCAGGAGTTTGAGACCTACCTGGACAACATGGTGAGACCCCATCTCTACTAAAAATACAAAAAAGTTAGCCGAGCGTGGTGGTGGGCGCCTGTAATCCCAGTTACTTAGGAGGTAGCTGGAGAATCCCTTGAACTAAGGAGACAGAGGTTGCAGTGAGATCATGCCATTGCACTTCAGCCTGGGTGAAAAGAGTGAGACTCTGTCAAAAAAACAAACCAACCAACCTTGGGCTCAGCCAGAGCTGAGCAGACATTGGGACAAGAGCTGAGCAGACATTGGGACAACTGGCTGCAGAGAGGAGCTACCCACTCTAGAGCTTTCTCTGCTGAGAACTGGGAAGACATTCAGACGACCTGCCTGCAGAGGGGAGCTGCCCACTCCAAGGGCCTCCTCTGAGCTATTTTGTCACTCAATAAAGCTCTTCTTTGTCTTGCTCACCCTCTGCTTGTCTGCATACCCCATTTATTCTGGTTGCAGGACAAGAAATTGGGACCCGTTTAATGGCAGGGCTGAAAGAGCTGCAACAGAAACAGGGCTGAGATGTGCCCCTTTTTCACCATGTTTTGGGTGAAGAGAAGGAAAGAAGAGCTGCCGCCCTTCAGGGAGCCCAGACCTGGGAGTTCCCTGAGCCAGGGCTGTGACTCTCTCCTTGGAGCCCTGTAGTTGCTGGCATCTCCAAGCTTCTGAGCACCACGTGTTCCCCAGTGCCAGCTGTGAAAGCTGCTTGCGGTGCACCTGGTCCAGCCTCACAGAGAGCCGACACCTGTGCCAGCACCTGGAGTTGCCCGCCCTGCTGCAGCAGCCAGCATGTCTGACTGTGCACATTGGCCAGACCCCATGCTCACTCACACACCCCTCACCAGCCAATGCCTGACTTGCCCTTGGCAGGAGTGGGACCCAGGCTGGTAGCGTGAGCTGAGCACAGCCTGCCAAGACAAGTGGGTGAAACAAGCCCTGTTGACCAGAGCAAAACTTGGGCAAAGATGCCACCGGCCACAGACTTTTCCGGCCAGAAAAATGACATTCCAAAAATCCTGTAACAATATGTGAGGTCAGCTGACTTTCCAAGGATTGTACAGCTAGTAAAATGGAAGTGCTGATATTCAAACACAAATTCGTGTTTGGGTTTGTATATAAAATTTGTGCTCCTAACAGCCATAAGGACCCAATCCAAAGGCAGACTTTGATAGCAAACATAATGTGTTTGGAAGGTTATGGCTAAAGGAAAGACTGGAACCAAAAACATTTTTTTTTTTGTTTTGTTTTTTGAGACAGAGTCTCGCTCTGTCGCCCAGGCTGGAGTGCAGTGACATAATCTTGGCTCACTGCAACCTCCACCTCCTGGGTTTAAGCAATTCTCTTGCCTCAGCCTCCCGAGTAGCTGGGATTACAGGCGCCCACCACTGCGCCTGGCTAATTTTTGTATTTTTAGTAGAGACAGGGTTTCACCATGCTGGCCAGACTGGTTTCGAACTCCTGACCTCAGGTGATCTGCCTGCCTCAGCCTCCCAAAGTGCTGGGATTACATGCGTGAGCCACCTCGCCCGGCCAACAAAAACAATTTTTTTTTTTTTTTTGAGGCGAGGAGTCTTGCTCTATGGCCCAGGCATGGAGTACAGTGAAGTACGGGATCTCGGCTCATTGCAAGCTCCGCCTCGGGTTCACGCCATTCTCCTGCCTCAGCCTCGAGTAAGCTGAGACTACAGGCCGCCTGCCACCGCCCGGCTAGTTTTTTTGTATTTTTTTTTAGTAGAGCTGAGTTTCACCGTGTGTTAGCCAGGATGGTCTCGATTTCCTGACCTGCGTGATCCGCCCGTCTTGGCCTCCCAAAGTGCTGGAATTACAGGCTTGAACCCACTCGCCAGGCCAGCAAAACAGTTTTAAAGAACTTGAAACCTGGAGGCACTGATTGTGCCTTCAAATAGGGGATTTGACTTCTTTTTTTTGAGGCGGAGTCTCGCTGTATGCGCCCAGGGTGGAGTGCAGTGGCGGATCTCAGCTCACTGCAAGCTCCTCGGGTTTTTACGCCATTCTCCTGCCTCAACTCAGTAGCGGGACTACAGAAGCCCACCACCTCGCCCGGCTAGTTTTTTGTATTTTTAGTAGAGCGGGGTTTCACCGTGTTAGCCAGGATGGTCGCCGAACTCTGACCTCGTGATCCGCTTCCCGTCGGCCTCCCAAAGTGCTGGGATTACGAAGTGAGCCGCAGCCCGGCGGTTTGACTTCTTGTATGAAAAACAAGAACGGCGGTAGCGTTATCAGCTCAACGCGGAAGACGGCAGCGGATCACTGGCGTCGAAGATGAACCATCCTGCTTAACTGAAACCGTCTCTAAAAACTCTAAAAAATTAGCGAGGCGTGGTGCTGGCCTCCGGAAGCTGAGCAGGCGATAGCGTAAACTCAAAGGTGGGCTGCAGTGAGCAGACGCCACACTCCAGCCTGGCGAACAAATGGCCCGCCTCAAAAAGAAAAAACAAGAACCGAGTGGCGGTGGCGGTGGCTCAGCCTATAATCCAGCACTTTGGGAGGCCGAGGCAGGCCCAGGATCCCACAAGGTCAGGAGATGAGACCACGGTGAAACCCGTCTCAACTAAAATACAAAAAGTGCTTGGTGATGGCCAGGCATCCTGTAGTCCCAGCTACTCAGGAGGCTGAGGCAGGAGAATGGCATGAACCCGGGGCCCGAGGAGCTTGCAGTGAGCGAGATGGCGCGCTCACTGCACTCCAGCCTGGGGCGACAGAAGCGGGCCTCAGATCTCAAAAAAAAAAAAAAAAAAGAAAAACAAGAGCAGACTTAGTTTATATGATCTCAGAATGGGGAACTAGGTACAAACCATAGAATTTACAGGGAGGGCCGGGGAAGAAAATAAGAGCTGTCATGTAATAGCTGACTTGCTTTGCAACAGGAGTATAGGATATAGTATATAGTGGTGGAGAGAGCACTGATTGTGGGGTCAGCTAGAACATGACTTATTAGTTGTATGCATTAGGTGTGTTAATTCACTTTTCTGAGCTTTGATTTCCTCACTATAAAATGCGGTAGAAATGTCTACTTCACAGGAGTGGAATCATAGACATTGGAGACTTGGAAGGGTGGGAAGGTAAGAAGGAGATTAGAGATGAGAAATTACTTAATGGTTACAGTGTTCATCATTTGAGTGATGGTTACAATAAAAACACAGATTTCACCAATATGCAATGTATCCATTTAACAAAATGGCGCTTGTACTCCCTAAATCTATATAAAAGAAAATACAAAGAACTATGCCTCGCAGAATGGTTGTGAGGATTAAAGGAGATGGTGTTTGTCATATAGCAGGTGCATAGTAAATGGTCGGATTATTGAATGGCTATTATCATTAGCTATGAACTTCATGGCTATTATCATTAGCTATGAAGTTCACTAGTATAAATTGGTATCAGTTTTTTGAGAGGTAGCGTGGAAGAATAGAAAGGATGGACTTTGGATTCAGGCAGACCTGGGTTTGAATTTCTCTTACCAAACCTCTAACTTTGGGCAATTTACATAAACTTCTTTTTTTTTTTTTTTTTCATATGTAAAATAGAGCCAGTTATCTCAATAATGCCCCTGTCAGAGAGGGTGGTTGTAACGATTAATTGAAATAATATAGACCAGGCCTGGTGGCTCACTCCTGTCTGTAATCCCAGCACTTTGGGAGGCCAAGGCAGAAAGATTGCCTGAGGCCAGGAGTTCGAGACAGCATGGGCAATACGGTGAGATCTGGTCTCTTAAAAAAAAAAATTAAAAAAACAAGTAGTATGCGTAAAGTGCCTAGCAAATAGGATGTACTCAATAAATTGTAGTAACAATGCTATTTTAAATAATGTTTATTAATACATAAATATATTGTTACTTTCGTGAAACAGCTCTCAGTTGCTTACATCAGAGACCCCGACCCACTGCTCTCACCATCCACCCCAGGCTCTGATATCTTAAGCTACTCACATGCTATAGATTTTGCCCTGTGACTTCAGTTTTTTGGCAGTTATGCAGTCCTTGCTTGGTTCCTGGCTCATGGGAGTATTTTTGTTACCCACTGCAGCGTCTGTGCCCTCATTCATTCATTAGCTGGCGTCACCACCCTCCTCTTTCACTTGCAGGGCCAGAGTTGCTCTTCATTTGCTGATGGGGGGGAGAGGGTAATTGTAGATACAGTCCCAAAATAGATTACTATTGTCCTGATAAATAATGCCAAGCATTGCAGGGGAGAGGAAGCACATTTCCCAGAGCTGACAGGGAGAGTTCATACCACAATTTGAATGTCTTCCAGAAATTTGTCAACTCTTAAGTCTGGCTTTTAGATAATTAAATGCATAGTTATTGTAGAGACTCAGAAATCTGAACAACTCAAATGAGAAAGCAGTCTCAATTTGATCTTTTTTCCCATCCAGTACCTCTTCTATATGAAGTAACCCATTTAAAAATACATTCTGTTCATTCTCATTTCTATTCTGTTTGTTGTGGTTAATAGATCCCAGCCCTGGAGGGACTTTAGAGTCATCTGATCTAACTTCAAGGTACATGGCCAGTAGTTGGGGGAGCTGGCCTGACCTCTCCTGGGACCCCAGTTTCCTACTCTGTCTTTTATGCTGAGTATTAGGTTAAGTATATTGTACACATACTTTACAAAGTCTTTTAGTACCTGATTCAGTTGTGCTTTTGGAATCATCTGCACATTTTGCCCTTCTGTCTATTCACATCCTTCCCAATCTTCATGGTCTTACATCCTCTGCAAGACTTTTCCTAAGTTTTATCTTTCCTGCTTCTAATTTCCTAAGCATTAACACCTTCATTTATGTGAGAAAAGGTGTAGAATAGTGGGGAAATTATGGATTTTGGTGTCAGAGAAACCCAAGACCCTATGCTAGCTTCAATAGTAGTTGTGTGACTTTGGGTAGGTTACTTAATCTGTTTCCTCAACTGTAAAGTGGGGATAATAATGCTTATCTTGTAAAGGTATTATGATTTAGACACATGATAGGTGCTCAGCAAAGTAGATGTGGGTGCTTAATATACGGTAGCAATGATTATCATTTATTCATCAAAACAAACCTTGATTGTCTACAATGTGCCTGAGAGGAAAATGACATGACCCTTGCTCTGAGGATCTCTTGGTCTAGCATAGGGGTTCTTGGGTGATGATAAGAGTTTTGGTGAATCTCCTGAAGTAGTGGGCAAACTCTTTGTATATCCATGCCTATATGCATTTGTCTAGGAAGAGGGCTCATGAATGAGCAGATCCGCAGCAACATCTATAACTGCAAAAGCTAAGGATTTCTCCTAGCCATTTCCCCCTGGATTTCCTGCCAGGTATGCTTGTTGTTCACACCACCTATTTTGACTTCCTCATACAATGCCTGCAGTATTGCTTAGCTGTTTAATACAAATGTATGTCTGTGTCTCCAGCCATCCAAATGCCTGAAGGACAGAGATTATGCATATGTTTTTTGATAGCTTTATTGAAATATAGTTCACATAACCTACAATTCACCTATTTAAAGTGTGCAATTCTGTAGCTTTTATTATATTCACAGAGTTGTACAACCATTACTACAATCAGTTTGAGAACATCATCCCAAAAAAGAAACTCCATACTCCTTGGCTGTCATCCCCAGCTCCCCAGACCTTCCAGCCCCAGACAGCCACTAATCGACTTCCTTTCTCCATAGATTTGGCTATTCTGGATATTTTACAGAAATGGAATCATATAATATTTGATCCTCTCTGACTGGTTTATTTTATTTAGTATGATGTTTTCAAGATTCATCCCTGTAGTTACATTTTGTTTTTATATACTCTTCAGCATAGCAGTTGGCATATAAGCCTTTTTTTTTTTTTTTTAACTTGAGACAGGGTCTCATTCTGTCACCCCAGGCTGGAGTGCAGTGGCACGGTCACGGCTCATTGCAGCCTCAGCCCCATGGGTCCAAGTGATCCTCCTACCTCAGACTCCTGAGTAGCTGGGGTCACAGGCGTGCACCACCACGCCTGGTTAATTTTCTAATTTTTGTAGAGAAAGGGTCTCCCTATGTTGGCCAGACTGGTCTCAAAATCCTAGGCTCAAGTGATCTTCCCACTTTGGCCTCCGAAAATGCTTGGATTGTAGGCATTACCCACTATACCTGGCTTATAACAGACTTTTTAAAAATAAGCTTTATTTTAGAATAGTTTTAGATTTACAGAAAACTTGCAATGACAGTACACAGAGTTCTCGTATATCCCAATTTCCCCTGTTACTATTATCTTTACATTAGTGTGGTTTATTTATTTATTTTTTGAGACAGAGTCTTGCTCTGTTGCCCAGACTGGAGTGCAGTGGTGTGATCTCTGCTCACTGCAACCTCTGTCCCCTGAGTTCAAGCGATTCTGCTACCTCAGCCTCCCAAGTAGCTGAGATTACAGGCACGCACCACCACCCCTGGCTAATTATTGTATTTTTAGTAGAGATGGGGTTTCACCATGTTGGCCAGGCTGGTCTTGAACTTCTGGCCTCAAGTGATCCACTTGCCTTGGCCTCCCAAAGTATTGGGATTACAGGCTTGAGCCCCTGCACCCAGCCTAGCATGATTATTTTATTTATAATTAATGAGCTAGTGTTGGTATATTATATTAACTAATGTCCATACTTTATTCAAATTTCCTTAATTTTTCTCTGGTGTCCTTTTTCTGTTCCAGATCCCATTCAGGATATTATATTTTATTTAGTCGTCATCTTTTCCATAGGCTCCTCTTGACTGATAGTTTCTCAGATTTTCCTTGTTTTTGCATACTAGACTTTTCATACATCTATGTTGAAAGAATTAAAATTGTTATCCATAGTTGGGCATGATTTTCTCTTGATGTTATGGGACCTTAAGAACAGACATTTTTTGTTTCTTTCCCGTAAAACAAACAAACAAAAGAACAGACGTTTGCTTGGGAGGCTGAGGCAAGGGAATTGCTTGAGTCCGGGAGATCGAGGCTGCAATTGCTATCATTATATTTGTTTTTTTGTTCTTTCCTGCATTGTGAAGGATCATTATCACTGTTTTTTTTATTTTATTTTTGTTTTTTGAGACGGAGTCTTGCTCTGTTGCCCAGCCTAGAGTGCAGTGGCAAGATCTCGGCTAACTGCAACCTCCTCCTCCTGGATTCAAGCGATTCTCCTGCCTGAGCCTCCTGAATAGCTGGGATTACAGATGCCCACCACCACGCCTGGTTGATTTTTGTATTTTTAGTAGAGACGGGGTTTCACAATCTCGGCCAGGCTGGTCTTGAACTCCTCACCTCGTGATCCACCCACCTTGGCCTCCTAAAGTGCTGGGATTATAGGCGTGAGCCACCTATCACTGTTATTGAGAGAGACAGTGTGCTGTAATAGAGGCATAGCTTTTGTAGTAAGTCAGTCCTCTTTTTTTTTGAGACAGCGTCTCATTCTGTGGCCCAGGCTGGAGTAGAATGGCGCAGTATCGGCTCACTACAACCTCCGCCTCCTGGGTTCAAGCAATTCTTCTGCCTGAGGCTCCTGAGTAGCTGGGATTATAGGCACGCGCCACCACACCTGGCTAATTTTTGTATTTTTAGTACAGACAACACCATGTTCGTCAGGCTGGTCTTGAACTCCTGACCTGGTGATCTGCCCGCCTCTACCTCCCAAAGTGCTGGGATTACAGGCTTGAGCCACCACGCCTGGCCATTAAGTCAGTCCTCTTAGCAGCTTATTAGGTATAAGTTTTTGGAATATAACCTCTCTGGGTCTCAGTTGCTTTACTTGTAAAATTGTCTTGCAGTGTTTTGAGAATTAAAGAAGACTTAATAAAGCCCCTCTCATGATGCTGTGCATGGCAGATGCATAGTAATTATTGACTGATATTAGAAAAAAATGGGTTAAGTTGGAAATGGTAAACAGTGAAAAAGCAGTGTGGAAGGGGGACTTCTGTTTCTTGAGCATTTACTGTAGTGGGTGGAATGAGAACGATGACCTTGGTTTGTTTGCATGCTTGGTGTTAATTGTAGGATAGCTTCTTTGCTAGATAAAAACATTTTTGTCCTCTTTTGGTTTGTGTACTGTGCTTTTCTTGCCTCTCTGAGAAGACATACTTGGAGGTCTATAAATGCTTAAGATTTTCCTAACGTGGCTGTTTTGCTGTAGGTGCTGTGCCTGAGGAACAATACCATTTTTAAGCAAGCCTTTTCTCTCTTAAGGTAAGGATATTCATAACAATAATTAAAGATAGGTAACATTTGCCTTTGGCTTCATAGTTCACACAGCATTTTTTCATCATATTTACTTGCATGTCTATAAGCACATCAAGCATCTCCCCTGCTACCTTGCTCCTTCTCAATTCTCAGTTAATAGCATCTCCATTCATCTAGTTGCTGAGGCCAGAATACTTGCAGTTAATCCTTGATGCTGTTAATTCTTTTTTTTTTTTTTTCCTTTTTGAGATAGAGTTTCACTCTGTCACCCAGGCTGGAGTGTAGTGGTGTGATCTTGGCTCATTGCAACCTCTGCTTCCCAGGTTCAAATGATTCTCCTGCCTCAACCTCCCAAGTAGCTGGGATTACAGGCACCTGCCATCATGCCCGGCTAAATTTTGTATTTTTGTAGGGATGGAGTTTCACCACGTTGGCCAGGCTGGTCTTGAACTCCTGATTGCAAGTGATCTGCCCACCTCAGCCTCCCAAATTGCTGGGATTACAGGTGTGGGCCCCTGCGTCTGACCAGATGCTGTTATTTCTTCAGCAAAACTTGTTGGCTTTACTTTTGAAATATATACAGAACCTTTTTTTTTTTTAATTGAGACTGAGTTTCCCTCTGTTGCCCAGGCTGGAGTGCAGCGGCATGATCACAGCTCACTGCAGGCTTGATATCCCAGGTCAAGTGATTATTCCACCTCAGCCTCCCAAGTAGCTGGGTCTATAGGCGTGTACTAGCATGCCCCATTAGTTTTCATACTTTTTGTAGAGACAGTGTTTCGTCCTGTTGCCCAGGCTGGTCTTGAACTCCTGAGCTCAAGTGATCCGCCCAAAGTGCTGGGGTTACAGGCATGAGCCACTGTGCCAGACCTAGAACCATTTCTTTCTCCAGTTTTTGCCTCATGCTTTCTGTTTTGCTAAACCACTACGGATCAGCTCCTTGTCTTCTCATTGCCTTTACTGCTATCACTTTGCCTCCCAACTGGTCTCCCTATATTTACCTTTGTCTTCAATTCTTCACAGTAAAGCAGAGTGATTTTTTTTTTAAAAGATACCTAACATTATGAACATAAGAATGATTCTTTTATTTATTTATTTATTTATTTATTTATTTTTGAGACAGAGTCTCGCTCTGTCGCCCAGGCTGGAGTGCAGTGGCGCGATCTCAGCTCACTGCAAGCTCCGCCTCCTGGGTTCACACCATTCTCCCGCCTCAGCCTCCCGAGCAGCTGAGATTACAGGCGCCCACCACACGCCCGGCTGGTTTTTGTATTTTTAGTAGAGACGGGATTTCACCATGTTAGCCAGGATGATCTCGATCTCCTGACCCCATGATCCACCCGTCTCGGCCTCCCAAAGTGCTGGGATTACAGGCGTGAGCCACCGCGCCCGGCCAAGAATGATTCTTTTAAAGCCAAGTTAGCTCACATCACTCCTTTGCTCCAAATTCTCCAGTGGTATCCCATCTTACTCAAAATAAAACCTGCAATCTTTACCATGGCCTATAGGACTTTCCATAATCTGTATCCTCATTTTATACTACTTACTCAGCATTAGCTACACTGTGGTTTCCTATTCCTTGATAATCTAAGCACCTTCCCACCGTAGGATCTTTGCACATTCTTTCCTCAGATATCCATATGGCTTGCCCTGTATTTTATTCAGGTTTCTGCCCAAATGTCATCCCAGCCAAGAGGCCTTCCCTGACTACTCTATGTAAAATATACACCCATCCATCAATCTCTGTTCCCTTGCTTTGCTTTATTTTTCTTTATAGCAGATGTCACCATCTGACACATTTTGTATATATAAAAATGTTTAACTGTCTTGCCCCCTAAAAATAAGCATCATGGGGATACGGACTTTTAGTTTTGTGGACTGCCCTATTCCTAGGCCTAGAATGGTATCTGACACATAGTAGGTATTTAATAAATATGTGTTAAATGTATGAATTGACCCTTATAGTGACCTGGTAAAACAGATGATATTATCTCCATTTTATATAAATAACTGGGGTCTGTTGTTTTAACATGATGGAGCTAATTTGGGTTGGAATTAGGATTCAAATCCAAGTTGTCTTTTTTTTCCCCAACTGTTCTGTATATAAAGTTTTATTTTTTTGAGACAGAATCTCTTTAGCCTAGGCTGGAGTGTAATGGCACTGTCTCAGTTCACTGCAACCTCTACCTCCCAGGTTCAAGCAATCCTCCTGCCTCAGCCTCCTGAGTAGCTGGGATTACAGGCACCCACCACCATGTCTGGCTAATTTTTCTATTTTCAGTAGAGATGGGGTTTCACCATGTTGACCTGGCTGGTTTCAAACTCCTGACCTCAAGTGATCCATGCTCCTCAGCCTCCCAAACTGCTGGTATTACAGGCATGAGCCACTGTGCCTGGGCTCCCCATTGTTTTTCTCTAGGTGCTGATGAAATACATTTGGTGGTTTATTTCCCTGTTCAGCAGCAAATATGCACCAAGTGTCTTTTGTGTGTGGCAGCCACAGGATATAAAATAATGTATCGTATATCTTCCTAAACTACTTGGCACTCATGATCCTGGATGATTTCTTGATTCCTTAACATTTATTGAGGGCTTTCTCCCTTTATTTCCCTTCTAACTTTTAATTTTTTTTTTCTTAATCCCAAATGTGATAGTATCCCCTTCCATCTTAATCTATTATCCCATCTTAATGAGTCAACTGCTATTTAATAAGCACCTCCTATGGCACCGTGCTATTTTTTGTTATCTTTAATCTTCACAAAAAACACTACAAGACAAATATAAATATCATTTTACAAAAGAGGAAACTGACTCAGAGTTTAAGATACATTTTCAGTCCCATGAGATTGTAGTATTATTGTCTGTATTTTTTTTTTTTTTTGAGACAGAGTTTCACTCTTGTTGCCCAGGCTGGAGTAGAGCGGCACAATCTTGGCTTACTGCAACCTCCGCCTCCCGAGTTCAGGCAATTCTCCTGCCTCAGCCTCCCGATTAGCTGGGATTACAGGTGCCCACCAACAAACCCGGGTAATTTTTTGTATTTTTAGTAGAGACGGGGTTTTGCCATGTTGGGCAGGCTGGTCTTGAACTCCTGACCTCAGGTCATCTGCCTGCTTCAGCCTCCCAAAATGCTGGGATTACAGGCATGAGCCGCTGTGCCCGGCCACTTTTTTGTTTTTTAAAACTCACCTCAAAATAGTTTCACCTCCCTAGTAGAAATGACAATACTTTCCTTTGTGTCCTATTTAATTTTGAACGTTTCTGTTCCGAATCAATACCATATTGTGGCTCACATTTGTTTACCAGCATCTTTCCCAACTAGACCATGGATAGAGACATCTTACTTATGTTTGCATTCTCAGGATGTGCACTTTGGCACACAGTAGGTGCTTATTAAAGTTTGTGGGGGCCGGGCGCGGTGGCTCACGCCTGTAATCCCAGCACTTTGGGAGGCGAGGCGGGCGGATCACAAGGTCAGGAGATCGAGACCACGGTGAAACCTCGTCTCTACTAAAAATACAAAAAATTAGCCGGGCGCGGTTGTGGGCGCCTGTAGTCCCAGCTACTCGGGAGGCTGAGGCAGGAGAATGGCGGGAACCCGGGAGGCGGAGCTTGCAGTGAGCTGAGATCCGGCCACTGCACTCCAGCCTGGGCGACAGAGCGAGACTCCGTCTCAAAAAAAAAAAATAAATAAAATAAAGTTTGTGGAAGGAAGAAGGGAAGGAAGGAGTAAGGAAACAGCATTGATGCATCTTTAGTGACAGAATATAAATTTTGAAAACTATGCAAATAAAATACGGGTTTCTAATTGTATTCAACATACTTTCTCCCTCCTTTTAGGTTTAGAACTTCAAGAGAGAAGCCCATCTATTCTGTAGGTAAGCAGTTTTTACCTGATGTAGTTGGCCTACTTTAAGTGACCCTTTAGCACTCTATAATAATTTTGCATTCTATAATAATTTTGCCTAGAAGGAAGCCTACCATATCTTTGAGAACAGTGGCCTGAACCAAACCCCACCCCTCCATGCGTGCATGGAATAGAACCATGGGTGAGAACATAAAGTAGTGGTTAAGAGCAAGAGCTCTACAGTAAGTTTGGATTCCAACTGTACTACATATTTATTCGGTGATCTTTGGCTATTTCTCTGTAGCTTGGTTTCCTCACTTTAAAAAATGAGCAGGCTGTGAGGCCAGGCATGGTGGCTCACGCCTGTTATCCCAGCACTTTGGGAGGCTGAGGCGGGCGGATCACCTGAGGTCAGTAGTTTGAGACCAGCCTGACCAACATGGTGAAACCTCGTCTCTACTAAAAATACAAAAAATTAGCTGGTCGTGGTGGCAGGCACCTGTAATCCCAGCTACTCAGGAGGCTGAGGCAGGAGAATCGCTTGAACCCAGGAGGCAGAGGTTGTAGCGAGCGTGGTGAGAGACTGTCTTTACAAATTTTTTTTAAAAAAGTAACCAGGCATGGTGGCACAGGCTTGTGATCCTACCTACTCTGGAGGCTAAGGCAGGAGGATCACTTGAGCCCAGATTACAGTGAGCTATGAACGTGCCACTGCGCTGCAGCCTGGGTGATAGAGCAAGACCCTGTCTCCTAAATAAAAAAAATTTTTAAAAATTAAGAAAAGAGGATAATTATAATACAAACTGCAGTGTACCATTTGAAGATTCAGTGAGATAAAAGATATAAAGTGCTTGGCTGGGTACAGTGGCTCATGCCTGTAATGCCAGCACTTTGGGAGGCCGAGGCAGGCGGATCATGAGGTCAGGAGATCAAGACCATCCTGGCTAACACGGTGAAACCCTGTCTCTACTAAAAATACAAAAAATTAGCCGGGTGTGGTGGCGGGCACCTGTAGTCCCAGCTACTTGGGAGGCTGAGGCAGGAGAATTGTTTGAATCCCAGAAGTGGAGGTTGCAGTGAGCCGAGGTCACACCACTGCACTCTAGCCTGGGCGACAGAGCGAGACTCCGTCTCAAAAAAAAAAAAAATATATAAAATGCTCAAAAAGTAGCAGCTGTAATTGTTATTATTAATACTGCTACTATTCTAGACCTGTCTTGCATGTCCATCATCAGGCTAGGACTTTTCTCACACTGTTTAATCCAAAATGAATGTCCATTCAGTCTGATTAACTCAATGGATTTCCATCTCTGTTTCAACCCAATTACTTGCCATTTTTCCTTTGTCTATTATGTGAGAAATTTCAGTGGAGTTGTTGGATTTTAGTGATGTTTGTCATGTGTCTAACAAGTATCAGAGATAAAGGAATGGAAGTAAGGAAGGGAACTAACATTTTTTACTTGATGCCTACTGTGTGCAAGGAAGTGTGGAAGAGGCTTTACATACGTTAATTATTTTAGAAGGTGGCGGCAATGTGTAGGGAATCACCATTTCTACTGGACCCGAAGCCCAGCATCTCAAAATAATGGACTTTTTATTTGTACATTCTCATGACAGGCATGTATCTTATTAGACTGTGTGTTAGATGCTGGGGATACAAAATTAAGAGGATATAATCCTTGCTGTTTAGTAGTTTTAGAAGCTTATTTTTTCCCCAGGAATAACCCAATGAACATTTCTTTACCCACCATTTAGATTCAACTTTTGTTAACATTTTGTCATGTTAGCTTTTTAAAAATCAGACATCATGATACTTTACCCTTGAATACTTTAGCTTGGGTTTTTAGAAATGAGGATATTTTCTTTCTTTCTTTTTTTTTAAATTATAATTTAAGTTCTGGGTTACATGTGCAGAACGTGCAGTTTTGTTACCTAGGCATACACATGCCCTGGTGGTTTACTGCACCCATCAACCCGTCACCTACATTAGGTATTTCTCCTAATGTTATCCCTCCCCTAGCCCCCCACCCCTCGATGGGCCCTGGTATGTGATGTTCCCCTCCCTGTGTCCATGTGTTTTCATTGTTCACCTCCCACTTATGAGTGAGAACATGTGTTTGGTTTTCTGTGGTTTTTGTGATAGTGGAGTGCCTGCAAAGAATATATTAAGCACCCCATTGGATACACTGATCTTGAGCTAAAAATATAGGTGTGAGTTGAAACTATAAATATGAAAGTTATTATTTTGTCAATTTTAATTGAAGCCATGGGAATGAATGTGATCACTTAAGGAGAAAAGGTGGAGAAGAGACCCAGGGATCATATACTGAGGAATTTCAACCTTAAAAATCTGGGTAGAGGGAGAAAGGCTAATGAAGCTGAGAAAGAGAGACCAAGGTAGAGAAAACCTGGATAGTATAGTATCATGGCAGGCAAGAGGAGAGCGTTTCAAGAAGGAAAGAGTGGCCAACCATGTTACGGTTTCAACTGTGCTACTGAGAGATCAGGAAAACATGAACATGATAGTATCCTTGGATTTTAGCAATCTAGAGGTCATTGGTGACCTTGGAGCATAGTCTAGGTAGGTGGGGTGGATAGGTTGTAGAAATTAACCATGAGGTGACAAGTGAATGAAAGTCCAAGAGTTAGGAAAAAATGACTGTAGACAATGCTTTAATAAAGTTTGAGACTGAATGGGTCAAGAAAATATTGGCAGGAACTGACGAGGGATGTAGGGTGAAGGAAAGGTTTTTAAAAAAATTGTTTATCTCTTAATTATACTTTTTATTTTGAGAGATATAAAAATATAGAAAAGTAAAAGAGTAATATGTCAAATAAACCCAGAATTGGCAACTATTAACATTTTGTCAGACTTTCATTGTCTTTTTGGTATTCAAACAAAAAGGTCTATGTTCAAGTCCTCATTATTGTCTAGCCTTGGTCTTATCCCTTACCCTCCTCAACCATAGGCAAAGTTTATTTTGAATTGGTATATATTCTGAGGAAAGTCTTTTAAAAAAATTATTAGGTTGGTGCAAAAGTAAAAATAATGGCAAAAACTGCACTTTTGCACCAACCTAATACCATTAAAATAATCAACTGTTAAAAATTTGAAATGGATGCATATGGTAAGAATAAACTTAAACTGTACAGAAGGGTATATGATGAAAAGTTAAATTTTATTCCCCTTTCTCAGTCTTTTTTTTTTTTTTGAGACGGAGTCTCGCTCTGTTGGCCAGACTGGAGTGCGGTGGCCTGATCTCGGCTCACTGCAAGGTCCGCCTCCTGGGTTGATGCCGTTCTCCTGCCTCAGCCTCCTAAGTAGCTGGGACTACAGGTGCCTACCACCATGGCCCGCTAATTTTTTATATTTTTTAGTAGAGACGGAGTTTCACTGTGTTAGCCAGAATGGTCTCGATCTCCTGACCTCGTGATCCACCCTCCTCGGCCTCTCAAAGTGCTGGGATTACAGGCGTGAGCCACCTCTCCCCGCCCTCTTTCCCAATCTTAACTCCCTCATGATATCCACTGATAGCAATTTCTTGTGTATCTTTCAGGAAGATTTTATATATATATGAAGATTTATATTACATGTGTGTATGACTATATCTTAATGCTGGACATTTAAGTTGTTTTAGTTTTTTGCTGTTTCAAAAAATGGTACACCAGCCATTTTCATATGTCTTTGTAAACTTGTTCCTGTACATTTGTAAGATAAATTCCTGGAATTGAAATTGCTGAGTCAATGCATTATGAATTGGAGATTTTGATAAGTATTGCCAGACTATCCACCAGAGAAGTTGTATTAATTTACATTTCTATTTTCCAGCCCAAACTGAGTTTTATAAAACATTTATTGTTAGCTGGAAGCACTGGCATGGACTTGTAGTTCCAGCTACACGGAAAGCTGAAGTCCCAGAACGGTCCTTTGAGCCCAGGAGTTTAAGACTGTACTGCACTTTCATTTTGTCTGTGAATAGATGCCACACTCTAGCCTGGGCGATACAGCAGGATCCCATGTCTAAATAAATAAATAAATAAATATATATATATATATATTTTTTAGATGGAATCTGGCTCTGTCGCCCAGGCTAGTGTGCAGTGGGGCGATCTCGGCTCACTGCAAGCTCCGCCTCCTGGGTTCATGCCATTCTCCTGCCTCAGCCTCCCGAGTAGCTGGGACTACATGTGCCCACCACCATGCCCAGCTAATTTTTTGTATTTTTAGTAGAGACAGAGTTTCACCATGTTAGCCAGGATGGTCTCGATCTCCTGACCTTGTGATCCGCCTGCCTCGGCCTCCCAAAGTGCTGGGGTTACAGGCGTGAGCCACTGCGCCCGGCCTTTTTTTTTTTTCTGAGACTGAGACACGTTCTGTCACCCAGACTGGACTACAGTGGCACGATCTTGGCTCACTGCAACTTCTACCTCCTGGGTTCAAGAGATTCCCCTGCCTCAGCCTCCCAAGTAGATGGGACTACAGGCATGCGCCACCATGCGTGCCTTTTTGTATTTATTAGTAGAGACAAGAGTTTCACCATGTTGGCCAGGCTGGTCTCTAACTCCTGACCTCAGATGATTCACCCACCTCGGCCTCCCATTGTGCTAAGATTACAGGTGTGAGCCATTGCACCTGGCCTAAAAAAAAAATTTTTTTTTGTTAGTGAAAATTATGTCTCATTTTAATTTGCGTGTCTTGAGTTTGTCATCTTTTCATATGGTTATTTGCCATTTGTATTTCTTTCCTAATGAATTGCCTATTTATTGATTTATTTATTTTTGAGAGTCTCACTCTGTCAACCAGGCTAGAGTGCAGTGGCATGATCTCGGCTCACTGCAACCTCTGCCTCTTGGGTTCAAGTGGTTCTCCTGCCTCAGCCTCCTGAGTAGTTGGGACTACAGGAATGTGCCACCATGCCTGGCTAATTTTTTTTGTATTTTTAGTAGAGACAGGGTTTCGCCATGTTGGCCAGGTTTGGTCTCTAACTCCTGACCTCAGATGATTCACCCACTTTGGCCTCCCAAAGTGCTGGGATTATAGGCGTGAGCCACCATGCTTGGCCCATTTATGTTTTTTGTCAGTTTTTCTATTGGATTGTTTACTTTTCCATTTTTGATTTGTAAGAACTTTTAATATAGTTCTTCCTTTTTTTTTTTTTTTTTTTTTTTTTTTTTGAGACGGAGTCTTGCTCTGTCGCCCAGGCTGGAGTGCAGTGGCCGGATCTCAGCTCACTGCAAGCTCCGCCTCCCGGGTTTACGCCATTCTCCTGCCTCAGCCTCCCGAGTAGCCGGGACTACAGGCGCCCGCCACCTCGCCCGGCTAATTTTTTGTATTTTTTAGTAGAGACGGGGTTTCACCGTGTTAGCCAGGATGGTCTTGATCTCCTGACCTCATGATCCGCCCGTCTCGGCCTCCCAAAGTGCTGGGATTACAGGCTTGAGCCACCGCGCCCGGCCAATATAGTTCTTATATATTAAGGAAATTAGCATTACATATGCTTGTACTTTTTCTAGTCATTTATCTGTTGACTTTATGTTTGTGTTTTTTTCATTAAACAGAAGCTTTAGATTTTTATATAGTTATATTTATTAATCTTTGATTTCTAGATTTTGTTTCATGCTTAAAAAGATATTTTCTACTCTAAGATTATTTTGAAAAGTCCTTCATGTTACCTTCTGATGTATATTTTTTCTTTTAAATATGTGGTCCAGACCAGGTGTAGTGGCTTACGCCTATAACCTCAGCACTTTGGGAGGTTGAAGGGAAGATCACTTGAACCCAGGAGTTCAAGGCCAGCCTGGACAAAATAGGGAGACCCCATCTCTACAAAAAATAAAATAATTAGCCTGGTGGGATAACCAGTGCCTGTGGTCCCAGCTGCTCAGAAGACGAAGACTGAGGTAGGAGGATTGCATGAGTCAGATTGAAGTTGCAGTGAGCTATGATTGTGCCACTGTACTCTAGCCTGGGTGACAGCACAAGATCATGTCTCAAAAAGAAAAAAAAGAGTGAGGCTAGGCGCGGTGGCTCACGCCTGTAATCCCAGCACTTTGGGAGGCTGAGGCAGGTGGATCACCTGAGGTCAGGAGTTCGAGACCAGCCTGGCCAATACGGTGAAACCCCATCTCTACTAAAAATACAAAAATTAGCCAGGCGTGGTGATGCATGCCTGTAATCCCAACTACTTGGGAGGCTGAGGCAGGAGAATTGCTTGAACCCGGGAGGCGGAGGTTGCAGTGAGACAAGATGGCGCCATTGCACTCAAGCCTAGGTGACAGGAGCGAGTCTCTGTCTCAAGTAAAAAAAAAAAGTGAGCCTGGGCGTGGTGGCTCATGCCTGTAATCCTGGCACTTTGGGAGGCTGAGACGGATGGATCACTTGCGGTCAGGAGTTCCAGACCAGCCTGGTCAACATGGCGAAACTCTGTCTCTACTAAAAATACAAAAATTAGCCAGGTGTGGTTGCCACACGCCTGTAATCCCAGCTACTCAGGCAGCTGAAGGAGAATCCCTTGAACCTGGGAGGTGGAGGTTGCAGTGAGTCGAGATGTCTTGCCACTGCACGTCAGCCTGGATGACAGAGCAAGACTTGGTCTAATAAAGAAAGAAATAAATAAATAAGTGTTTCATCTGAAATTATAAGTGGGGCATGGATACAGTTTCTCCCCCTTAATGAATGAATGAAGTCAGTTGTTTCAACATTTATTAAAATATCCACGTTTTTGTCTGGGCACTGTGGCTCATGCTTGTAATCCCAGCACTTTGGGAGTTCGAGGTGGGTGGATCACCTGAGGTCAGGAGTTTACAACCAGCCTGACCAACATGGTGAAACCCTATCTCTACTAAAAATAGAAAAATTAGCCGGGCGTGGTGGCGCTCCTGTAATCTCAGCTACTCAGGAGGCTGAGGCAGGAGAATCGCTTGAACCTGAGAGGCAGAGGTTGCAGTGAGCCGAGACTGCGCCGTTGTACTCCAACCTGGGCAACAAGAGTGAAACTCCATCTCAAAAAAAAAAAAAAAAAAAAAAAAAAATCCATGTTTTTCCAGGAGGTTTGAGAATGTAACCTTTATCATATTCTAAGTTCCTGTATAGATCTGGGATTTTAAAATTTTTTATTTAGAGTCAGGATCTCTCTTTGCTGTCCAGACTTTGATGCCATCACAGTCTTGAGTTCCTAGGTTCTAGGGATCCTTCCACCTTGGCCTCCCAAAGTGCTGAGATTACATGTGTGAGCCACAACACCCAGCCTAAGTCTAGGGATATTTTTTTGTTTGTTTGTTTTTACTTAAAAATTTTTAAACATAGAGACTAGGTCTCACTATGTAATCCTCCTGCCTCCGCCTCCCAAAGTGCTGGGACTGCTCAGTCTGTCACCCGGGCTGGAGTAGTGGCAGCATCACAGCTTACTGCAGCTTCAACCTCCCATGCTCGAGCCATCCTCCCACATGCCTCCTCAGTAGCTGGGACTACAGGCCTGTGCTACCATGCCTGACTTTTAGTTTTTATTGTTTTTATAAAGACAGGGTCTCCCTATGTTGCCCAGGCTGGTCTTGAGGTCCTGAGCTTAAACAGTCCTCCTGCCTTTGCTTCTCATACCTCTAGGTTCACAGGCAAGAGCCACTGGGCCTGGCTCGGAACTACTTTTTAAACTTCATTTTGTTTTATTCACCTGTATATATATTTGATGCCAGTATGAAATTGTTTTAAAGCTTTTTGGTTACTATAGTTTTATAGTATATTTTAGTTTTTTATTTTTGAGATGGAGTTTTGCTCTTGTTGCCCAGGCTGGAGTGCAATGGCATGATCTTGACCAGCCTCAACCTCTGCCTCCCGGTTCAAGCGGTTCTCCTGCCTCAGCCTCTTGAGTAGCTAGGATTACAGGCATGCGCCACTATGCCTGGATAATTTTGTATTTTTAGTAAAGGGTTTCTCCATGTTGGCCAGGCTAGTCTCAAACTCCCCACCTTAGGTGATCCGCCCGCCTTGCCTCCCAGATTGCTGGGATTACAGGTGTGAGCCACCGCACCCAACCTGTAGTATATTTTAATATCTGGTAGCTACCTAATTCGGAGGTCATTTTTTATTTATTTTATTTATTATTATTTTTAGATGGAGTCTCACTCTGTCACCCATGCTGGAGTGCACTGGTGCCATCTTGGCTCACTGCAACCTCCAGCTCCCAGGTTCAAGTGATTCTCCTGCCTCAGCCTCCTGAGCAGCCGGGATTACAGGTGTGTGCTACCATGCCTGGCTACTTGTTTTTGCATTTTTTTTTTAATAGAGACGGGGTTTCACCATGTTGGCTAGGCTGGTCTGTAACTCCTGACCTCAGGTGATCCACCTGCTTGGGCCTCCCAAAGTGCTGGGATTATAGGCGTGAGCCACCAGGCCTAGCCTGTTTATTTTGTTTTTGAAGTTGGCATCAAATAGGGCATGTTAAATTGCTATTGTAAAAGATGCAATAGGAATCCTTTTTTGAAAAGATATGTGGGGATAGGAGCATAATTTGTTCAACATTTTTCTATTTGGAGAAATTTAAGTTGTTACCAAGATTTTGCAATGGAAACAACACTGTGATGAACATTCTTGTGCAATAATGTTTGTGCCATTGTCTGATTACTTAGGGTACATTTCTGAAAGTAGAACTGTTGGGTCAAAGGAAACACACACTTTTAAAGCTATTGATTGATGTGTGTTACTAAATTGCTCTCCAGAAAGATGGCACCATTTTTTACTTCTCTATTTGAGAATCCTTTTTTATATACTCATCAACATCGAGTATTATTTTTAATATTTGCTAATATTGTAGGTTAAAATATACTTTCCCTTGTGTTTGGAATTTTCATGTCTTTGATTACTAGTTGGTTGAACATATTTTTGTACATTTGCTTGCTATTTATTTATTCTTTCCTTTGCCCATGTTTCAACTGTGGTTGGAGAATACTAGTCCGTAGAAGGTTCCAGGGCCCAGAATAACTCACTAATGTTGGCTCAGAAAGATAATTTCCACTTGAAAGCACACAGCTTTGTTGGCATTTTTTATAGGTTCTTTCAGATATATATTTTTGTTGTTGTTTTTGTGAGAGAGAGGGTCTTGCTTGTGGTCCAGGCTTGAGTACAGTGGCATGATCATAGCTACCTGCAGCCTCGAACTCCTGGGTTCAAGCAGTCCTCCTGCCTCAGCCTCTTGAGTAGCTGGGATTACAGGTATGCGCTACCATGCCCAGCTAATTTTTTATTTTTTCAATTTTTTGTGGAGACAGGGTCTTGCTGTGTTGCCTAGGCTGGTCTTGATTTCCTGGCCTCAAGTAATCCTCCCATCTCAGCCATCCAAAGTGTTGGGATTACAGGTGTCAGCCACCGCACCCAGCCTGAGATAACTTTTTTTTTTTTTTTGAGACTGAGTGTTGCTCTGTCACCCAGGCTGGAGTGCAGTGGCGCCATCTCGGCTCACTGCAAGCTCCGCCTCCCGGGTTCACACCATTCTCCTGCCTCAGCCTCTGGAGTAGCTGGGACTACAGGCGCCCGCCACCTCGCCCGGCTAATTTTTTGTATTTTTAGTAGAGACGGGGTTTCACCGTGTTAGCCAGGATGGTCTCGATCTCCTGACCTCGTGATCTGCCCGCCTCGGCCTCCCAAAGTGCTGGGATTACAGGCTTGAGCCACCGCGCCCGGCCGAGATAACTTTAAAGTCAGAAATTTCAAAATGGAATTACAATGATACTCAGAAAGCAAGAGTAGGGAAAGTGCCCCATTCCTGCCTTCACCCATCCACTCCGTGTGTGGGCTCTGGGGACCATTCCAGCTGCTCTATCCAAGGAGGGGCTTAATTGTGGTGACCACCTTTTTCTTATTGATTTAAATATAAATAGACAGAAGTAAATATATAAAACTAGATCTAAAGAGACTAGATGAAGGGAACTTAGAGTGCTCTCATTACAGCATGAATAAAAAGGTAGAAGCAGAGAAGCATGGTATATTCAGATCCAAGTAGTTCAGTATAATTAGAACAGCTGAAAGAAATTTGAAAAGAAATTTTGAAAAATGTGGGCAACTGCCAGGGACAAATCATTGCAGATTGTTTTGGTAAAATATCTTAACCATTTTTGTTTTGTTTTGTTTTGTTTATAAATATACACTTACCGAGCACATACTGTTTGCCAGGTGATGGCATTTTTTCTGCCCTGGAGGGCCTTACAGTCTGTTGAGTGGAGAGAATAACCTGTAATTAGCTTCTTGGCTGGGGGTACCCCAATTTTTTTCTTTCCCTACCTGCATAGTCCTGCTAAAAATGCTTATCCCAATTCCGAATGAGAAATAATTAAAACAAAGTTGTTTATCCCCATCCTGGATTGATGGGTTTAGTTTTCAGTTTAATAAACAAGAACATTGAAGGACAGTTGTCTCTGGCATATGTAAAGGAAAGGGGAATGCTGTGCGAAACGTCAGTGCGTGATTATGTCTTATAATTGTGGTAACTGAAAGATTTTCAAAGCCTCCATTTGAAACCCTGGAGTTTTGTGTCTTTCGTTAGTGAAGAGTTGCGTTTTCTCTCAGGAGGCTGCAATGTTAATGTGATAGCAGGAAACCTACTTATTGACATGACACAGGGGAAAAGAATTCAGTTGAACTTACTGGAAATCAGAGGCTTTCAAACTTGTAAATTTTATAATTAAAACAACTGGCTAATTAAGCAGTTTAACCACTGGTAATTTGACCAAAACCTTTCATTTAAGGGGAGAATGGTTCATTTAACAGTGGTTTGAACCAGCTTCTTAATTAAGCAGCTGCTCTAATTATAGGAATTGCTCCAAACCGAATTTTAAAATGCCTCCTTGCCAAGGAATTCCAGTAGATAAGAGGCTGAGGCAAACATTTGCAGTACTTTCACCTACGATGTGTCATTATCTCAAATATCCTTTTTGGTTCTGCTTTTTGAAATTACAGATAGATGATTGAGTTTCTATGTAATACTTAAAGATAGTGATTGACATATAAGTTTTCTTTTTTATTTACACAAAATGTTTTATTATATAATGGAGGCATGGTAGAGCTATTACTATGAATTAAACTCTTGATCTTTGTATATTTAGGGCAGCAGAAGAGTTTCACAGAGATGGTAACATTTGAGCTGGCTCTGGAGGCTGTGTAGAATTTCACTGTCCAAGAGGTGTAGTCCCAGCAGGGTAAACACCCGAGGAAGGCACAGAGGCGTGAGAACTGTGGCAAGAATGGCAAGTGTAGCTCTGTGGCTGGGGAGCAGGGTTTAAAAAATCTAGAGGAGTGGGAGAATGAGATGAAATAGTTAGATCTAGATTATAAAATCAAGATCCTTAAGTGCTTACCTAAGAATTTCAAACTTTGGGCAGCAGAAAACCATCAAAATTTTACCTTCTGTCTCGTTCATTGTTGTCTTTAGAGTGCCTGGCATAGTGCCTGACAAATAGTAAATACCTATATTTTAAAACAGTTGTCCAGCCTGGGCAACATGGCAAAACCACGTATCTACAAGAAATCCAAAAATTAACCTGGTGTGGTGGCACGCACCTGTAGTACCAGCTACTCAGGAGGTTGAGATGGGAGGATCACCTGAGCCCAGGGAGGTCAAGGTTGCAGTAACCGAGATCGTGCCATTGCCTCCCAGCCTGGGCAACAGAGCAAGATCCTGTCTCAAAACAAGCAAACAAACAATTGTGTGTGTGTAATAAATAAAGGGTTAATTAATGAGAGTAACATGATTAGATTTTTTTTTTTTGAGACGGAGTCTCGCTCTGTCGCCCAGGCTGGAGTGCAGTGGCCGGATCTCAGCTCACTGCAAGCTCCGCCTCCCGGGTTTACGCCATTCTCCTGCCTCAGCCTCCGGAGTAGCTGGGACTACAGGCGCCCGCCACCTCGCCCGGCTAATTTTTTGTATTTTTTAGTAGAGACGGGGTTTCACCGTGTTAGCCAGGATGGTCTCGATCTCCTGACCTCGTGATCCGCCCGTCTCGGCCTCCCAAAGTGTTGGGATTACAGGCTTGAGCCACCGCGCCCGGCCACATGATTAGATTTTTATTTTAAAAGGATTAATCTGTCAGTTCTCAAGGCAGGAATAGAAGAGAGGGATGTTGGAGGGTGTAGGTGCAGATCAACAACTTAGCAGGGGCTACCAATCTAATCTCCCCACTCACTTCACATAACAACCAAAATGATCTTTTAAAAACATATATCAGACGTGCTTCCCTGCTTATGACTGTTCGGGATGAAATCCACACCTTTAACAAGGCCCAGCATGGTTGATTCCTACCACTACTCACTCTGGTTCTTTCTTTTTTGAGACAGTGTTTCACTCTGTCACCCAGGCTGGAGTACAGTGGCTCAGTCTCTGCTCACTGCAAACTCCACCTCTCAGGTTCAAGTGATTCTCCTGCCTCAGCTTCCTGAGTAGTAGGGGCTACAGGCATGTACCATCACACCCGGCTAACTTTTGTGTTTTTAGTAGAGACAGGGATTCACCATGTTGGCTAGGCTGGTCTCAAACTCATGACCTCAAGTGATCACCCGCCCCAGCCTCCCAAAATGCTGCGATTACAGGTGTCAGCCACTTTGCCCAGCCCACTCTCATATCTTATGTGCATTCTGTCCCTGTCACTTTGCTTCAGTCACACTGACAGCTTTTCTGTTCCTTGAACGTCCCAAGCTGTGTGTTACATTAGGGCCTTTACACATGCTGTTTCCTCTACCTGGAACACCCCATCCTCCATTTTTTTCATCCAGTACACTTCTATTTCCAATATCTTATTTTATTTATTTATTTTTGAGTGGATAATACATGTATACAAGGAACAGATTTTAAAAGGTGCAAAGGAATATAAGTAACTCTCTTGCCTTTCTAGCCACTTCCCCCGCCCCACTATCCCCCCTGGGGATAACCACTATTATAATTTTCTTCTGAATTCTGGTTTCAGTTAAAATCTCATTTTTTCACAGAGGCCTTCCTTGATATTCTGTTCTAAAAATAGGTCTACCTGTTGTATCACCATAGCCATCCCTGTGCTTTTTGTTTTTATCACTTATCAGAATTTGTAATTACTTTTTATAGGAGAGAGGGTCTTGCTCTGTTGCCCACACTGGAGTGTAGCAGCATGATAATAGTTCACTGCAGCCTTGAACTGGGCTCAAGCAATCCTCCCATCACAGCCTCCTGAGTAGCTAGGGCTATAGGCACATGCCACCATGTGCAGCTAATTTTTTTTTTTTCCTTTTTGTAGAGACAGGGTCTCTTCTATATTGCCCAGCTGGTCTTAAACTCCTGGCCTCAAGCGATCCTCCTGCCTCAGCCTCCCAAAGTGTTGAGATTACAGGCATGAGCTACCACACCTGGCCACAATTTGTAATCTTATATTTACTTTGTGACTATAAGTCTAATGATTCTCTCCTCCCACTAGACTATAATCTCCATAAGCAGAGTTTTATTGGCCTTGTCCCCAACCCTTTGCACAGTGCCTGGGATATCATTAGTACTCAATAATTAAGCCCTTCCTAAGCTTTGCCTTCTCTAAGTTCATCTCTTGCCACCCTGATCCTCATGCTCTACTTTAAAATTCTCTCTGGCTCTTTCTCTGCCTATACCATGTTTTCTCCTAACTTCTACTTATCCTTGAAGTTTTACTTAAAAGCCACCCACTCTAAGAATCCTTTCCTGACACTCAAGTTCTTCGTGTGCCCCTCCCTGGAACAGTGCTTATAGACAGCCCTTATCACCTTGCATTGATATTATTGTCTGTCTCCCTAGGTGGCAGGTTCTTTGTTTTTTGTTTTTTGTTTTTGTTTTTTTGAGACGGAGTCTTGCTCTGTTGCCCAGGCTGGAGTGCAGTTCAGCTCACTGCAAGCTCCGCCTCCCAGGTTTACGCCATTCTCCTGCCTCAGCCTCCCGAGTAGCTGGGACTAGAGGCGCCCGCCACCACGCCCGGCTAGTTTTTTGTATTTTTTTTTAGTAGAGACGGGGTTTCACCATGTTAGCCAGGATGGTCTCGATCTCCTGACCTCGTGATTCGCCTGTCTCGGCCTCCCAAAGTGCTGGGATTACAGGCTTGAGCCACCGCACCCGGCAGGTGGCAGGTTCTGTATTGCAGGGACTTAGCCTTTGTTCATTGTTATAGCCCCAGCTTCTAGGGCAATGCATGGTACCTGTCGAGCCTGCCATGGATATTAGGTTGGTTGTACACTGCACAACTCTAGTGTGTGCCATTCATATGGTTGTGCAGTATAATTGTTGCTGCCTACCCTGATAGGTAATAATAAATATTTGTTGAATGGATGATTACACTTTGGAGAGTTCAGTGCTTTTTAGGAGCTCTTATTTTGAGTCGTAATAAAATCTTCTTCAATGAGATTCATTTGCAAGGCCCTGACCTGAGGATCACTGTATACCCATCAAAGAGATTTGGATATCAGCTCCATGGGTGGGTCCTCAGGTTGGAGAGTCTAGAGCCCAAAGTTGCAAAAGGTCAGATTCAGAGAGATGAAACTGGGGCAGCAGTCAGGAAGATACCTTGGTTATATTCTGTGCTCTTTGGGAACCTCTAGCCAAAAATACCACCCTATTCCTTAACATGGTAAACTCTTACTCTGCTTTCAAGAATGCAGCTATTGCCTCTTCTGAACCTATTTCCCTGCACCCTGCAGCCCCACCCCAAAGGCAGAGTTACTTTTTTCTTCCTCTGAGCACCTATGACATTGCTCACATGTCCATTAAAGTACTTAATACACCGTAAGGTGATTATCTGCTTTCCCATCTTCCTTTCATAGTATGCCTCGAGTATCTCAAGGGAAAAGTAGCATATTTTATTTGTAACTGTCTCAGTGTCTATACAGTTATTGGCATGAAATTGTAAATGTGGACTAATACATATTGTGGAAGGGATCCATGATATTTCTGGGTTGTCTTGATGAAATAGTGTGGATTGTAAATGTAGGGAAGTTCTCTGAAGCCAGGACTGTCTCTGATAGGCCTCACACAGAGCAAACCTGCTTGGAAGCCCATTTCTGAAAAGAGAGGCCTAAGAAAACTTTTACTTGATGTCACTTAGATCAGGAATCCCCAAACCCCAGGCCGTGGACCAGTAAGTGGTCTGTGACCTGTTAGGAACCAGGCCACACAGCAGGAAATGAGGGGCAGGTGAGCCAGGGAAGCTTCATCTGTATTTACAGCCACTCCCAGCCTCTCCCCATCACTCAGATTATCACCTGAGCTCTGTCTCATCTCAGATCAGCTGTGGCATTAGGTTCTCATAGGAGCATGAACTCTATTGTGAACTGCACATATGAGGGATCCAGGTTGAGCACTACTCCTTATGAGAATCTAATGCCTGATGTTCTATCACTGTCTCCCATCATCCCCATATGGGACCGTCTAGTTGCAGGAAAACAAGCTCAGGGCTCTCACTGATTTCTACATTATGGTGAGTTGTATAATTATTTCATTATATATTACAATGTAATAATATAAATAACGTACACAATAAATGTAACACACTTGAATCATCCCAAAACCATTTCCCCACTCCTCACATCTGTGGAAAAATTGTCTTCCGTGAAATTGGTCCCTAGTGCCAAAAAGGTTGGGGACCACTGACTTAGAGTTCTTCACACCATCTTGTGTTTAGTCCCCCACAGAGTGGTGACCCTGAAGAAATAAGGGCAGGACCACAGCAGCTTGAAGATCCCTCTTCAAGGAAGGACTTGCTGCCCATATCTTGATGCCACATACACATACATATAGATAGACACACATACACATGTTATCCTTTAACCTCTTTGTTATCCTCATTTATAAATAAAGAAGAAATAATAGCTCAAAAAGCTTTGCTGAAAGTAACCAGAAAGTAACAGGTGGGGAGTCTATTTAAACTCAGGTCTATCTGACTGAACAGCCTGTGTCCATAACCACTAGGTTATAACACTTGAACTTCTAGAATACAAAAATATAGCGAGATGTGATCTGATTTCAGTTTCTTATCTCTACCCATCTTTTCTTTTCCTTTTTTTTTTTTTTTTTTTTTAATTTAGAGACAGGATCTCCTTATGTTGCCTAGGCTGAAGTGCAGCAGCTATTTGCACTGCAGCGTCAAACTCCTGATCTCAAGCAATCCTCCTGCCTCAGCCTCCTGAGTAGCTGGTGAAGGGCTGGCCTGCCCCTCCACATCTGTAGGCGTTTCTGAGACCTGAGAAAAGAAAGAGACACAGAGACAAAGTATAGAGAAAGGAAAGTGGGCCCAGGGGAGGCAAGGCACCGGTCTCTGAGTTCCCTTAGTATTTATTGATCATTATCTTTACCATCTTGAAAAAGAGGAAGTGGCGGGACAATAGGGTCATAGTAGGGAGAAGGTCAGCAGAAAGATATATGAATAAAGATCTCTGTGACATGAATAAGTTTAAGGAAAAGTGCTGTGCCTTGATGTGCATACGCAAACATCTCCATAAACATTTTCAGTTCATAAAGAGCAGCATTGCCACTAGCATGTCCCACCTCCAGACCTAAGGCGGTTTTCTCCTATCTCAGTAAATAGAACATACAATCGGGTTTTACACCCAGACGTTCCAGTTCCATTGCCCAGGAATGAGCAGGAGACAGATGCCTTTCTCTATCTCAACTGCCAAGAGGCCTTCTTTCCTCTTATACTAATTCTCCTCAGCGCAGACCCTTCACCGGTATCTGGCTGGGGGACAATCAGGTCTTTCCCTTCCCACGAGGCCATATTTCAGACTATCACATGGGGAGAAACCTTGGACAATACCTAGCTTTCCTAGGCAGAGGTCCCTGCAACCTTCCCTTCAGCAGTGTATGTGTCCCTGGGTACTTGAGATTAAGAGAATGGTGATGACTTTTCACAAGCATACTTGCCTTCAGGCACTTGTTTAACAAAGCACGTCCTGCACAGCCCCAAATCCATTAACCCTTGAGTCACCACAGCACATGTCTCTTGCAAGGACAGGGCTGTGGGTAGGGTCACAGATTAATAGCATCTCAAATACAGAACAAAATGGAGTCTCTTATGTCTACTTCTTTCTATATAGACACAGTAACAGTCTGATCTCTCTTTCTTTTCCCCACAGCTGGGACTACGGACACATGCTACCACTCTAGCTATCTGGGTCTACCTCTCTGGGTCTACCACAATGTATGTGTATGTAAAGACCCCTCCCCTTTTTTTTTTTTTTTTTGAGACGAAGCCTCGGTCTGACACCCAGGCTGGAGTGCAGTGGCATGATCTCAGCTCACCGCAACCTCCGCCTCCTGGGTTCAAGCAATTCTCCTGCCTCAGCCTCCTGAGTAGCTGTGTGCCACCATGCCCAACTAATTTTTATATTTTTAGTAGAGATGGGGTTTCACCATGTTGGTGAGGTCGTGAACTCCTGACTTCGTGATCCTCCCGCCTCGGCCTCCCAAAGTGCTGAGATTACAGGCGTGAGCCATCGCACCTGGCCAAGACCCAATTTTTTTAATCCATTAGTAGCATACCTATATACTGTTCTACACTTTCGGTTTGTTTTTTTTGTTGTTCACTTAACGATATTTGTTGGAGGCTGTTTTCAGATCAGCACAAATAAATCAAGTTAGATGTTTTGTAAAACTTTATGGCCGGGCGCGGTGGTTCACGCCTGCAGTGCCAGCACTTTGGGAGGCCGAGGCGGGTGGATCACGAGGTCAGTTCGAGACCAGCATGACCAACATGGTGAAACCCCGACTCTACTGAAAATAGAAAAATTAGCCGGGTGTGGTGGCACGTGCCTGTAATCCCAGCTACTCAGGAGGCTGAGGCAGGAGAATCACTTGAACCTGGGAGGCGGAAGTTGCAGTGAGCTGAGATCGTGCCATTGCACTCCAGCCTGGGTTATGGAACGAGACTCCAGCTCAAAAAAAAAAAAAGACTTTATGGAGCTCTATGATCTTCCTCTTTGTTGGCTATCTTTGCTGCCTGTCTCTTTCTCTATACAGTCACAGTTAGAAAACTTCAAAAGGGCAGGGGAAAGGATTTTTTTTCGAAAGAAAAAAAGAAAACCTCAAAAGGATTATTGCCTGTTGAGGAACAAGAAGAGATGAGAACCCTCTGAGAATGTATTTTATCTCCTTACTGCCAGTGGCTTTATCAGGAGAGAATTTCTCAAAGAAAGATTAGTGGGGATCGGGCATATTCTAGGAGCCAAAAGGAGTGAATAAGGGGATAAACTGAGAATCAGCCCAGGATCAATAAATATCTATGGCCCTTTAAACCAACAAGAGGTCAGCTACCACCAAATCTTCCCAGTATTGCAGTGGAGAATTTGTCCCCTCAAATCATCTGTGTGTCCCTAGAGGAGCTTAGAAAGAGGTTTTAATATAGTTATTGTATGTTAAGGAAATTAGCATTTCTCTGTTACATGTGCTTTGTACTTTTTCTAGTCATCTATTCTTTAACTTTATTTTTTTGTTGTTGTTGAACAGAAGTTTTAACTTTTTATATAGCTAAGTTTATTTTATTATATTATTATTATTATTATTATTATTTTTGAGACGGAGTCTCGCTCTGTCGCCCAGGCTGCAGTGCAGTGGCGCGATCTCGGCTCACTGCAAGCTCCGCCTCCCAGGCTTATGCCATTCTCCTGCCTCAGCCTCCTGAGTAGCTGGGACCACAGGCGCCTGCCATCTCGCCTGGCTAGTTTTTTGTATTTTTTAGTAGAGACAGGGTTTCACCGTGTTCGCCAGGATGGTCTCGATCTCCTGACCTCGTGATCCGCCCATCTCGGCCTCCCAAAGTGCTGGGATTACAGGCTTGAGCCACCGCGCCCAGCCTATATAGCTAAGTTTATTAATATTTGATTTCTAGATTTTGTTTCATGCTTAGAAAGATTTCTACTCCGAGATTATTTTTAAAAATCCTTACGGTTACCTTGTTTTATATATATATATATGTGTGTGTGTGTGTGTGTGTGTGTGTGTGTGTGTGTGTATATATATATATTTTTAATTTGTAGTCCAGGCTAGGCGTGGTAGCTCACACCTGTAATCCTGGCACCCCGGGAGGCTGAGGTGGAAGGAGTTCCAGACCAGCTTGGGCAACATAGCAAGACTCCAGCTCTACAAAAAATAAAAAATACTAACTGGGCATGGTAGCACATGCCTGTAGTCCCAGCTACTTGGGGTCAGGGGGTGGGGGGTGGGCCAAGGCAGGAGACTATCTTGTACTTAGGAGTTTGAGGCTGCAATGAGCTATGAGATGGCATTACACCCCAGCTTGGGTGACAGAGCAAGACCCTGTCTCTTAAAAAACAACAATAATAGCAACAACAAAAAAACAGGTTTGTCTTATTTTCTCTCTTTTAGGTGGAATTCTACTAAGTGCCAGTCGGCCCTACAAGACAAAGCCCACCCATGGCATTGGAAAATACAAGCACTTAATTAAAGCAGAAGAGGTAAGGGGCAGGGGAAGTCTTTTGGAAAAGGGTAACGTGCAACTTTTGCAAAAACCTGAAGATCAGATATGTATAGTTTGGATAATATTGGAGCTAGAAATGATAGAGTTGCCTCCTTAATCCTTGCCAGTTATTAGTTTGGAATTCCAGACTGGAGATATTTCTACCAACTTCCAGTCTTATCCCTAGGCCAGGTTATCATAGTAAAAAGCAAATGGTTTGAAATTTTTTTTTGAGGGTCTTGCTTTGTCACCTAGGCTGGAGTGCAGTGGCATGATCATGGCTCACTGCGGTCTTGATCTCCTAGGTGCAAGGAATCCTCCCACCTCAGCCTCCCAAGTAGCTGGTTCTATAGGCTTTCGCCACCATGCCCATCTAATAAAATTTTTTTAATAGAGACAGGGTCTTGCTGTATTGCCCAGGCTGGTCTCAAGCTCCTGGCCTCAAGTGATCCTCCTGCTTCAGTCTCTGGAAGCATTGGGATTATAGGCATGAGCCACCGTGCCTGGCCTGATTTTATTATTTGTAATACTTTAAAAAAATCTTCCTACTAGTGTACTTAGTTCATTATGGACTTCATAATGGAAATGATAATTCAGTTTAGTTGAGTGAATGAGTTGTGGCAAGTAGAGGTAGATTGATATTTTCAGCCAAATAACTGGTTCTTTTTTGTTTGTTAGGTTTTTTTGAGATGGAGTCTCACTCTGTTGCCCAGGCTGGAGTGCAGTGGCATGATCTCAGCTCACTGCAACCTTTGCCTCCCTGGTTCAAGCTATTCTCGTGCTTCAGCCTCCCAAGTGGCAGGAATTATAGGCGTGTGCCGCCACGCCTGGCTAATTTTTGTATTTTTAGTAGAGGTGGGGTTTTACCATGTTGACCAGGCCAGGTCTTGAACTCCTGACCTCAAGTGATCTCCCTGCCTTGACCTCCCAAAGTGCTGGGATAACTGATTCTTATTGTATTTTCAAATCTAAAATAGGCTGGGTGTGGTGGCTCACACCTGTAATCCCAGGACTTTGGGAAGCTGAGGCAGGCAGATCTCTTGAGGTCAAGAGTTGCAAGACCAGCCTGACCAACATGGCAGAAACCCCGTCTCTACTAGAAATACAAAAATTAGCCGAGCGTGGTGGCACGTGCTGGTAATCCTAACTACTCGGAAGGCTGGGGCACGAGAATCCCTTGATCCCAGGAGGCGGAGATTGCAGTGAGCCCAGATCACACCACTGTACTTCAGCCTGGGCAACAGAGCGAGGCTCTGTCTCAAAAATAAATAAATAAATTATGTGCTTCTTGAATCCTTTATCACAGATAAGTGGGTATTAGTTCTAAGCATTATGAAATTATTTAGTCCATTTCTTTGGCTCCAATTAGATTTCTATGTGTGTGCAGAGGATTTTCTTATGGGGTGGAAACAGCATGCAAGGTAGAAGATCTGGCTTTCAATCTGCCTGTCACTTCGTGCAAACAGTACAGTGGGGGAGATTTTGGGGAGACTTCAACAGCTCTTGGTTCTTTAGCTGATTTTAATGCTTCCACGCAACCACACATATTTCCTATTTACCTCTCTCTTCTTGGCAAGGTCCAATTCCACTGTATTTGGGCCTTAGAAGCCACTAACCTTGCCATGTTCTTCTGAGCTTGTCCTTAGAGTAAGGAATTTCAGGAGAAGAACACTACTACCTATCAGACCTGTATTAGGCAGGCTCCCCAACAGGAAACAAATGCCCTACTAAAATTGTTCCTTTGTAGTGGGAAGTCTGCTGAATTAGGAACAAGGAAAGTTGTATTCTAGGTTTTGTTCTGCCACTTTTCTGCCTTGTGACTTTGGGTAAGTCAGCCTTCTCCGTCTAGGCATGGCGGGTCCTGAAATTATATGTAAAATATTTGCTGTAGGTGAATTTTTCTGGGAAGAGAGTCCATAGATTTTATCAGACTTTTCACAAAGGTTGAGAAATCTGGATTAGAATATCTCCAAGACTAGAATTTCAACTTGTATGTCATGTAACTTCATGATGTTGTGCAGTATTTATTGAATATCTATTATGTGCTAGGAACTCTTTTTTTTTTTTGAGACGGAGTCTTGTTTCACGCCTAGGCTGGTGCAAGGTGGGCCGGATCTCAGCTCACTGCAAGCTCCGCCTCCCGGGTTCCCGCCATTCTCCTGCCTCAGCCTCCCGAGTAGCTGGGACTACAGGCGCCCGCCACCTCGCCCGGCTAGTTTTTTGTATTTTTTAGTAGAGACGGGGTTTCACCGTGTTAGCCAGGATGGTCTCGATCTCCTGACCTCGTGATCCGCCCGTCTCGGCCTCCCAAAGTGCTGGGATTACAGGCTTGAGCCACCGCGCCCGGCAGAGGAACTCTTGATGCCTTGCCTATTCAAGAGTGAGTTGCAAAATAATTCTTTTTTTTTTTTTTTTTAAATTTTTTTTTAAGTAGAATCTGCTGTACAGGCTGGAGTGCAGTGGTGCCATCTCGGCTCACTACAACCTCTGCCTCCTGCACGCAAGAGATCCTCCCATCTCAGCCCCCTGAGCAGCTGGGACTACAGGCACACATCACCACACCCAGCTAAGTTTTGTGTTTTTTTGTAGAGGCAATATTTTGCCATGTTGCCCAGGCTGGTCTCGAACTCCTGAGCTGAAGCGATACACCTGTGTCAGCCTCCCAAAGTACTAGGATTACAGACATGAGCCATCACGCCTGGCAAAATAGTTTTACAAAATAGATGAACAAGACATGGTTCATTCTCAGAGGGAGCTGGTAAACCAACAGAGGTAACACACAGACGTTGTACTTCCAGGCAGAAAGTGACAAGTGCTAAAAGAAAGATACAAAGTGCTATAAAAATTCAGAAGGAACGATTTGCACCCTTTTGAAGTTGTGACACCTTAGAGTAAATTACTGAAGTTGTTTTATTTTGAGACATCCCTTTTTTTTTTTTTTTTTTTTAATAATAAGCATCCTTTTATTTGCTGGCACCATTACAAAAAGTGATTACATTTGCAACAAAAAAGTGTTTTCTTGAGTTGAAGTCAGAGGCAGTTACTTCCCAAAATGTTAAGTAAAACAGTATACACATCAATGAGCCCACATAACATAGTGGGAAATAAAATTAGTTTTGTTTGAGGGGGGACTTTTTTGGCTGTTGTAAAAAAATTTCTTAGAACCTTCTCTCTCAGATAATTTTCTGCATATGTCATGCTCTGACCCACTCCATTAACGTGGTATAAAAGGAAGCTTAATGCCATCTGTCCCGCCATTCCTCTCCAGCCTCTTCTCCACTCTCCTGGATACCATGTTTTAATGGTATTGGGCCTCTTGTTTTTCCTCCAAGTCATTATACTTTTTCAAGGCTCACAAGCTGTTCTGTCTACTTGGAAGACCTCCCCTTCTTCACCTGGCTAATTCCTCTTCAACCTTTAAATCTCAGTGAGAAAGCAGGGTGTGGAGGGACACAAACAAATTTCTCCTTCGAAGAAACTTTCCTGGATTCCCTGCACTGAGTTACTTTTCTTTCTTTCTTTCTTTCTTTTTTTTTCTCTTTTAAATTTGAGACATGGTCTCACTCTGCTGCCCAGGCTGGAATGCAGTGGTGTGATCATGGCCCACTGCCCCTTGAACTCTTAGGTTCAAGCGTTCTTTTTGCCTCAGCTTCTCAGTAGCTGGGACTACTTGGTGGCACATGCCAGCAAACCTGGCTAATTTTTAGAAATTTTTGTAGAGACGGGGTCTCACTATGGTGCCCATGCTAGTCTTCTAGTCCTGGGCTCAAGTGATCCTCCCACCTTGGCCTCCCAAGTGCTGGAATTACTGGTGGAAACCACCATGCCCAGCCCTGAGTTGCTTTTCTTACCGTGAGCTGCCAGAGTTCCTTGTGCTTCCTCTGTTCCAGGAAAACTGCTCTATGTTTTAATCATCTGGGTGTTTTTGTTGTTTTCGTTTTTTTTTTTTTTGAGACAGGTTCTTGCTCTGTCACCCAGGCTGGAATGCAGTGGTGCAATGGCTCACTGCAATCTCTGCCTCCCAGGCTCAAATGATTCTCCCTCCTCAGCCTCCTGAGTAGCTTGCACTACAGGAATATACCACTACACCCGGCTCATTATATTTTTGTAGAGATGGTGGTCTCACCATGTTGCCCAGGCTGGTCTCGAACTCCAGGACTTAAGTGATCCGCCTGCCTCAGCCTGCCAAAGTACTAGGATTATAGGAGTGAGCCACCGCACCTGGCCTTAACCGTCTATTTTGATGACTATGTTCCCTTTTAGATTATGAGGTCCATAAGGGTAGAAGTCTCATTTTTCCTTATATCCTCAGTGTCCAGCACAGGGCCTGGCATCAAGAAGAGGACAGTAAATATTGATTGAGCTAAACTGAAATGTGGTTATTGGAGCTGCCCTGTGGTTTTATAAATCAGATTTCTCAAATACAACCCACTATCTGCAAACACCTGGCTCCAGATGACCCTGGTTGTTTGAATGGATTGGATGCTCCCTTTGTTTAGGACTGTAGGCTTTTCTCTAATGTTATTGCGTGTCCCAGGGTGGCTGGTACAGTAGTGTTGGCTACTGGAGTAAGTTGCTCCAGCCTCTTGGCTTCCTGCACAGGACAGCACAGTGAAAGCTTTCATCTACCACCTTACAGAGGCTCTGTCCTGAGTTCCTCTCTCTTATCCCTCTGGGGAACTGGACTAGTTAAACTAGATGGAATCTTTTGTGACCTCCTTTCTTTCTCTCCCTAAGCCTAGAAAAAAAATAAGTTGGCTAGATTCCCCTTTTTTCCTCTCTGGGACTAAGTCTGGCCCCTCTACTCTCGTGAGCCCAACATCCCTAAGACAAGAGTAAATTCTCATGCTCATGCACAAAGTACCCAACCCATGTCCCATTTCTGCTCCTTCATTCCTCCTTCGAAAGGTCCCACACTCAGTTTTATGACTTCTGCACCTTGGGAAGGAAAGGGGGGTATCTACTTCATCTCAGCTTTCCTTGTTAATACCCTCCCTCCCTCCCTCCCTTCCTTCCTTCCTTCCATTTTTTTTTTTTTTTTTTGAGACGAAGTCTCCCTCTGTCATCCAGGCTGGAGTTCAGTGGTGCCGTCTTGGCTTACTGCAACATCCACCTTCTGGGTTCACGCAATTGTCCTGCCTCAGCCTCCTGAGTAGCTGGGATTACAGGCGTGCGCTACAATGCCCAGGTAATTTTTGTATTTTTAGTAGAGATGGGGTTTCATCATGTTGGCCAGGCTGGTCTCAAACTCCTGACCTCAGGTGATCCGCCTTGGCCTCCCTAAGAGCTGGGATTATAGGGATGAGACACCGCGCCCAGCCTGTTTTTATCTCTTTCTTAACATGGCCCGGTTTATAACACTGAGTAGCTTCCCATCCTTCCATCCCACGTCCTTGTCCTTGATGCTTTTTTGAGGGAGTAGATGAGAGATAAAAATGAGGCTTTTTCTTGGGTGGCAGCATGGGGGATCACAATAAATGTGGTATTTCAGCTCACTTACAGTATGGACCTGACCTCCTTCTCAGTGATCTCCCTTTTTGCACCTTGTATTTCAAGCATGTTTTCTCATACACCCATGCTCTTTCCTGCCTTTCTGCCTTTGCACATGCTCTTTCCTTTGTGTGGGATGATACCCTCCCTTTTTTCTCTATGGTGCTCATCCTGTAAGACCCATCTGGACCTGTGGCAGTGAATGATCACATATTAGAGCGTATCTCCACACCTAGCATCCAGTCTCAATGTGTAGATCTCATTATTCCTTAAAGGCCCTGCATCATTCAGTTGAATTTAAAAGGCTTCAGATATTTGGAGTGACTTATATTTGATAGAAGTAAAAATAAGGCCAGGCGTGGTGGCTCATGCCTATAATCCCAGCACTTTGGGAGGCCAAGGCGTGCGGATCACCTGAGGTCAGGAGTTTGAGACCAGCCTGACCAACATGGTGAAACTCCGTCTCTACTAAAAATGCAAAATTAGCCAGGCATGGTGGTGCATGCCTGTAATCTCAGCTACTTGGGAGGCTGAGGCAGGAGAATCACTTGAGCCAGGGAGGTGGAGGTTGCAGTGAGCCGAGATCATTCCATTGCACTCCAGCCTGGGCAACAAGAGCAAAACTCTGTCTCAAAAACAAAAAAAAGTAAAAACAATAATAGTCATTCATATTTGTATAGCACCGGGTCATTTTTCCCAAGACCATTTACATACTTGCCCTCAGCTGTTATCCAGCCTCCAGTCTTGGGGTAATGGCAGCTTAATCTGAAATTTGCCAAGAGAAAGATATGGGAGGATGAAATGGAGGCAACATGAATTTCTGTCACTTTGTTATATGTTCTCATTTCCAGGCCTTGGAGCAAGAGAGTTAGGTATGTCTTCTGCTAACTCAGACAATTTTCTTCCTCTTTGCAGAACGGCCCCTAGGAATCAGGATAGCTTTTCTTTTGGAAACTTCATGCTGTTTTTAGTGTTGACAGAGAAGAGGTGTCTGCCATTTCTGTCACCTATTTATTTTGTTGTGGCACCCATAATAGATCAGCTCTTACAGCCACAAATCTGTGAGGAGACTGGAATCATTCCCAGATAAATCAGCAGGTCAGAATCACTTTATGGTTATAGTCTTAGCTTCTTGAGAGCTGTTTGGAGGTTGTAGCAGGGGAGTGCAGCTAGTTATACACCCTTGACTAAGGACCAGTCCTCCTCTATTGGGGATGGTTGTTCTCTTCAACCAAACTTGCAGCTTCAGGAGGGATGCACATGGAGTGGTAAGGGAGGAAGGTGACACCAGCCTAGCCAGCCAGATCAGCCGAATCAACCCTGGCAATCAGTGGGGTGACAGATGTCGCAGCCAGATCGCCCTCACATCTGGTCCTACCTTCTTGATAACAAAACAATTGGTTTTGCTGGTCTGGAAACTGTAGGGCTAGACATGTATTATAGGACTGGCTTAAGGAGAGTTACTTTATATTAGCACCCATGTTTTCACTCGTTTATTTCTTGTAACTCATTAAAAGAAAAACCATAATTGAGAATCTACTATATGCCACGCATTGTGCTGAGTATCCATAATGCTCAGGTAAATGGGACATGGTCCTACAAAAATTGTAAAGTCTGCTGGGAAAGTTAGTGCTCAAAAGTGTAACTAAATACTTGTGGCAAGTGCTTTACTAGGGGAATAAACTAAATATCAAGAGAGCAAAGATAAGCAATCGCTTCACGATGTTTTACATGGTAAATACATACAATTTTAAAAACAAAAAAGAAACAATTCTCCCCAAAAGGGTCAGTGAAGGTGTTACAGAGTTCAGCTCAACAAACATTTATTAAATGCCACCTGTATTCTTGGCACTGGGTAGGTAAAGCTGAACTGTACACTCCTCTGGCAGTATCTAGTTGCTTGGGGTAGCTGTTGACACAGGGCTGTAAAGAACATTAAAAAGCTCCCCAGGGCTTTTCTAAGTACAGGGAGTGACTCCTGTGAAGACCTGACTCTGCCTGTGCCATTAGAGCTCCTGATCTGCAGCCTGCTTGGAGTCTTGCCCTGTGTTACCAAATTACAATGGTGTCTGATTTTTAGAGGGATTCATGTTTGCTATGAGTAGTAGTAATGATCCTTTTCCATTCTGAAAGTACTTTGGCATCCATTATCTCAGACCCTTGCAAGCCATATTCCCTTGGAACATTGGTAGTACTAGAGCCAAACCCTTCTTCAAGATGAATAATAATAGTCCTTCCCATTTTAGAAACATATTAAATGAATTGATAGAATTTTCTAAATTTCATACATTCCTCTTATCAGTTTTACTTGGTGAAAATAAATATTAACAGAGAAAGTCAGTTATGTTTTTATTTTTTTAAATTATTATTTTTTTCAGAGACAGGGTCTTGCTCTGTTGCCCAGGTTGGAGTGCAGTGGTGCAGTCATAGCACACTGTACCCTCAACCTCTCAGGCTCAAGTGATCTCACCCCAGCCTCCAGAGTAGCTGGGACTACAGGTGTGTACCACTACGTCTTGCTAATATTTTTATTTTTTAAATTGATTAATTAATTTTTTGAGATGGGCTCACTCTGTCATCTAGGCTGGAGTGCTGTGGCATGATTATGACTCACTGCAGCCTTGACCTCTCTGGCTCAGGTAATCCTCCCACCTCAGCCTCCTAATTAACTGGGATTATAGGTGCTCCCCACCACACTCTGTAAAGATGGGGTTTTACTATGTTGCCCAGGCTGGTGTCGAACTCCTGGACTTGCGTGATATGCCTGCCTTGGGCTCCTAAAGTGTTGGGATTACAAGTGTGAGTCACCACAGCTGGCCTAGAATTCATTTCAGTTCAACTCAACATTTAATATTTTGGGGCTCTAGGAATAGAAAGATTAATGAGACATAGTACCTTCCTACATGAATTGTGGTAATAGTTTAGTTACCTTAATAGAGAGACCTACAACACCAGGGGCTTAAGAAAGATAGAAATTTCTTTTTTTCTCACATAAAGGTATAAGCAGATACTCCAGCTTTTTGTTTCGCCATACTTATCATATTGCTTCTATCTCATGGTGTGAGATGGCTGCTCCCTCTTTAGCCACTATGTTCACATTTCAGGCAGCAGGAAGGGGAAAAGGGAAACTGGTCATCATGTCTCTTTTCTTTCTTTGTTTTTTGTTTTTGTTGTTCTTGTTTTATTTTGTTTGTTTTTGCTGTTTTTTTCTTTTTTGTTTTGTTTTTTTGAGACAGAGTCTTGCTCTGTCACCTAGGCTGGAGTGCAGTGGCGTGATCTCAGCTCACTGCAACCTCCGCCTCCCGGATTCAAGTGATTCTCCTGCCTCAGCCTCCTGAGTAGCTGGGACTACAGGTGCCTGCCACCACGCCCAGCTAATTTTTTGTATTTTTGGTAGAGACAGGGTTTCACCGTGTTGACCAGGTTGCTCTCGATCTCCTCACCTCAGGTCATCTGCCTGCCTCGGCCTCCCAAAGTGCTGGGATTACAGGCGTGAGCCATCGTGCCTGGCCTGTTTTGGTTTTTTTCTGAGACAGGATCTCATTCTGTCATCCAGCTTGGAGTGTATTTGTGTGATTATGGTTCACTGCAACCTCAAACTCTTGAGTTTAAGCGATCCTGCAGCCTCAGTCTCCTGAGTAGCGGACCACAGGTACGTGCCATCACACAGAGCTAATTTTTTAATTTTTTTGTGGAGATAGGGTCTTGCCATATTGCCCAGGCTTGTCTCAAACTTCTGGGCTCAAGCAATCTACTGACCTTGGCCTCCCAAAGTGCTGGGATTACAGGTGTGAGCCACTGTGCCCAGCCATGTTGTCTCTTTTTTTTGAGACGAAGTCTCACTCTGTCACCAGACTGGAGTGCTGTGGTGTGATCTCGGCTCACTGCAACCTCCGACTCCCTGGTTCAAGCAATTCTCCTGCCTCAGCCTCCTGAGTAGCTGGGATTACAGGCACGCGCTACCATACCGGGCAGATTTTTGTATTTTTAGTAGAGGCAGAGTTTCACCATGTTGGCTAGAACGGTCTCAATCTCTTGACCTCGTGATCTGCCTGCCTCAGCCTCCCAAAGTGCTGGGATTACAGGCGTGAGCCACCGCACCCAGCCTGTCTTTCTTTAGAGTAATTGAACTAGCACTTCGTAAACTGCAGGTGCTTAATAAATTCTTCATTTGTAAAATTTACCAGTTGGAAATTGGGACCATGCTTACCTCCAATATGTAGTAGTAACAGTAATGTCCTATCTATGTACGCTATACAACCTGTTTTAAAAATGTCATTTATGGCAGGACTCAGTGACTCACACCTGTAATCCTAGCACTTTGGGAGGTGGAGGCTGGTGGATCACCTGAGTTCAGGAGTTTGAGACCAGCCTGGCCAACAAGGTGAAACCCCGTTTCTACTAAAAATACAAAATTGCCCATACATGGTGGCAAATGCCTGTAATCACAGCTACTCGGGAGGCTGAGGCACGAGAATTGCTTCAACTCTGGAAGTGAAGGTGGCAGTGAGTCGAGATCACGCCACTACACCCTAGCCTGAGAGACAGAGTGAGGCTGTCTCAAAATAATAATAATTTTAAAATGCCATTTATTTATTTATTTTTAATTTATTTTTTTGAGACAGGCCCTCGCTGTCACCCAGTTTGGAGTAAGGTGGCATGATCTTGGCTCACTGCAACCTTCTCCCAGGTTCAAGCAATTCTTGTGCCTCAGTTTCCCAAGTAGCCAGGATTACACATGTGCACCACCATGCCCGGCTAATTTTTGTAATTTTATTTTTATTTATTTACTTTTTTTGAGACAGGGTCTCACTCTGTCGCCCAGGGTGGAGCGCAGTGGCACCATCTTGGCTCACTGCAACCTCTAGCTCCCGGGTTCAAGCAATTCTGGTGCCTCAGCCTCCCGAGTAGCTGGGACTACAGGCGCCCACCCGGCTGCAATCTCCACCTCCCAGGTTCAAGCGATTCTCCCTGCCTTAACCTCCCAAGTAGATGGGATTACAGGCACTCACCACCACACGCCCAGCTAATTTTTTGTATTTTTAGTAGAGACGGGTTGTCACCATGTTGGCCAGTCTGGTCTCAAACTTCTGACCTCAGGTTTTCCCCTCACCTCGCCCTTCTAAAATGCCAGGATTATAGGCATAAGCTACCGTGCCCTGCCAAAAATGCCACTTATTATTATATACCAGGTGCTATAAGTACTATGTGCCAGGCTTTAAAGACATTATTGCATTTTATAGCCTTTTAAACCTATTTATTATTTAAGCCTTAGCGTATCATATGGTTATTCGAGACCCTGTTTGAGGAATCCAAGACTCAGAGAAAGATTAAATGATGTGCCCATGTGGCTAGAAGTTTTCAGAGCCAATATTTGGAATGAGGATGGCCAGAATTCATCTAACATATCTAGTATTTCCATTTCATATAAATTCACTCTATTAAGCTCACAATAACTTTAGCTGTTACAGATGAGGAAACTGAGGCCTAGAAAGGTCACACAATGTCATGTAGTGACTAAGCAGATAGTTAGGATTTGAGGTCAGATTTTCTGTGGCTTCCATCTAAGTCTAGCACACTTTATATAGCATCAGGCCATGCCTCCTTGCTACGCCAGTCAGAGCTAGGCCTTTTGTCCACATGTCTCTGAAGTGTATAACACCAGGTTATAAAATACTTGATTGCTGCGTACCTCACAGCTCATTATGGACTGTTCATGGTACTAACCCCAAATCATTCAAATCCTTGGGTGTAAATTTTGTTATTTTTATCACCATAATTTCTGGAAGCTGAATATGCTGCTGGCATATCAGCCTTTTTGTTTGAGGATTCAGATAATGGATAATTCTTACCGAACTTTCTCACCCTGGAGAGTGTCACTTACAGCGATAGGTAGATACTATCACTTGAGAGGAGAGAGCCTGGGCTTGGGCCTGCAGACTCGGCTTCCAGTTCTGGATAGACGTAAAGTGGTTACCTTTGTCCTTTTCTTGCTGTTATAACCTTACACAAACCATTTTCCTTTTCTGGGTCTCAACTTCCTCCTTGTGTAGAATTAGGGGGAAGGAGAGACTCAGTTATCTCTAAGATGCTTTCCAGCTATAACAGGCTATGATTCTAATTTGATTCCTTTCTTTATCTGCTCTTTCCAGCAAAATTTCTCAGTAACCTTGGGCAAGTAACTTACCTTCAGAGGACCTCAGTTTTCTGTCTGTGAAATAGGGGTAATAATGTGAACATTTCTGTACAAAACTTGTTTCATAATTTACCCTATAGTCTATTTGGGGGACCACAGTGCAGTCCTGCAGGGATCTAAGAATGACAATCCTGGGCTGTCCCTTAGTGAATCCAGGCCATAGGAGTGCCAACGTTTGATGATGGATAGTAGGCCATCCTCCCTCCTACATTTCTCCTAGCTTCCTTTCCTTTCCTGCCTGGCTGGCCTTCATGTGCAGTCAGGTTGGGCTTCCCAAAACACAGCTTTATTCATGTATATCCTTTGCACAGATTTATTTATTTATTTATTTAGAGACAGAGTCTCGCACTGTTGCCCGGGCTGGAGGGCAGTGGCGCGATCTTGGGTCACTGCAGCCTTCGCCTCCCGGGTTCAAGCGATTCTCCTGCCTCAGCCTCCTGAATAGCTGGAACTACAGGCGCCTGCCAGCACTCCCGGCTAATTTTTTGTATTTTTAGTAGAGATGGGGTTTCACCATGTTGGCCAGGCTGGTCTTGAATTCCTGACCTCGTGATCTGCCTGCCTTATCCTCCCAAAGTGCTGGGATTACAGGCATGAGCCACCGCTCCTGGCCCACAGAGATATCTTTAGTAGCTCCTCATGGCATTCATGAAGGCCTGAACTCAATCAGTAGGAGTAGAGAGAATGGGATGGATGTGAGAAAAATTGTGTAGATAAAATGACAGAAACTGGCATCTGGTATTATATGCAGTTAAGCTGTTGCTGGCTATGCTGTGCCCTGGCTCAGAACTGAAATATGTACTGTAATATCACAGTGGGATCCTGGTAATGTGAATTGGTTCAGGTAGATCTAGGCCAACATGGAAAAGCAAGTGAGATGCCAAGAGGGACACTGGGATCAGCTTTCTTTTCTTTGTTCCCCTAAAGCAATACCTTTGGAGAGTCCTGGCATTTTCTGTTGTTAAGAAAAGCCTCCTACAGGCTTCAGAGAAGCTCCTCCCCTCTCTGCTGGAAAATTTCAGCCACTCTCCATTGCATTCTGACTTTAGCATTCTACACAGCTCTTACTGCAGTGCTGCCTGTCACAATGAGAAGTCCTGATTGCTGCATTTGGCCATGAGTGTGTTGGTCTCTGAAGAAGAGAGAGCCGAATGCCTGCATGTTGGTGGTTGGTTTCTAGAGGTTGGCTTCCCACTCACAGCAAGGTCTAGCACCCTGGGGTGGCCACCACTGTTAAGAACTTTAGTAATGCAGAGGAAAAATTCCTGTACTGGGAATCAGGAGGTCTGGATTTTAGTTACTGGCGTCTGTCTTGTCTGGCTCCGTGATTCTGGGAAACACATTTATCTGTTTGGGTTTCATATTCTTCCCTTGCAAAGATGAAGAACCAGGACAAAATCATCTCTAAATTCCTTCCCATTCTAAAATTTTAAAATAATGACTCATTGTATGTTTTCTCTTTACTGGGCCCTGTGCTAGATATGAGGAATATAAAGTGAAAATAATAATAAAAGTTAATGTTTAGTGTTTAAATATGTGCCACAGATTGTATTAACCATTTTACATATGGTATTTTGTTCAATTCTCAAAACATTCCTGTGAGATCAGGTCTATCATCAGTATTACTGGCCTTGTAAAAGGACCATTTCTTCCTCTTCTGTATGCTTCTCCAGACTGGGTTCCTGCTCTCTATAGGTTGACCTCCAGAGCAGCAGTGTAAGGGAACCATTCCTACAGGTTGACCTCCAGAGCAGCAGTGTAAGGGAACCATTCCTACAGGTTGACCTCCAGAGCAGCAGTGTAAGGGAACCATTTCAGGTGCTCTGTTAGGAACAATGCTGCTGTGGAAGCCACTAGACTGTTGGCTATTAGATGGGGTGACTTAAGACTTATCAGTAGAGATAGTTTTTTTTTTTCTTAAAAAAATAATTCTGCCCCATAGCAAGACTTACTACAAATCTCCAATTATTAGGACATAGTGGGTATCATCTCACGGATAGACAAATAGCCCAATAGAACAGAAGAGTAGAGAAACAAATGCATATATCTCTGGGTGCTTGTTATATGACATCGGTGGCACTGTAAAGCAGTGTGGCTGGGTCATTTCGGCTGGATGATCATGTGAAAACAAAAAATAACTCTTGACCCTATTTCGCATCACACACAGAAATGACTTAAAGATGGATTATGGATCTAAATGTAAATATTAAAATGATAAAACTGCTAGAACGTAAAATACAAGGGCATCTCCAATTATCTTAAGGTAGGCAAAGATTTCTTTCTTTGACACAAAAATCCCTATAACCATAAAAGATGAATACAGTGGACTACATTAAAAATAAGAACTTAAGTTCAACTTCAGGCCTGGTGTGGTAACTCACTTCTATAATCCCAGCACTTTGGGAGGCTGAGGTGGAAGGATCACTTGAGGTCAGGAGTTTGAGACCTGCCTGGGCAACAGAGTGAAACCCCATCTCTACAAAAAATTTTAAGAATTAGTCAGGCATGATAATGTGCACTGTAGTCCCAGCTACTTGGGAGGCTGAGGCGGGAGGATCACTTGAGACCAGGAGTTCCAGGCTGCAGTGAGCTACCATTGTGTCACTGCACTCCAACCTGGGCAATATAGTGAGACCCTGTCCTTAAAAAAAAAAAATCTGAGCTTCGTCAGTAACAAGTTAAACCAAAAAGAGAAAATAAATAATAAATAAAAATAAAAAAAGAACTTCTCATCAAAATATACCATTATAAAGTTAAAAGGGGGCTGGAAGCTGTGGCTTATGCCTATAATCCTAATGCTTTGGGAGGCCGAGGCTGGCGGATCACTTGAACCCAGGAATTTAAGACCAGTCTGGGCAATGTGGAAAAACCTTGTTTCTATAAAAAAAAAAAATGCAAAAATTAGCTGGGCACAATGGCACATTCCTGTAATCCTAGCTACTCGGGAGGTTGAGGTGTGAGGATCACTTGAGCGTAGGAGGTCGAGGCTGCAGTAAGCTGTGATTGTGCCACTGAACTCCAGCCTGGGCAACAGAGTAAGACCCTATTTTTTTTTTTTAAGATGGAGTCTCGCTCTGTCACCCAGGCTGGAGTGCAGGGGCGCGATCTCGGCTCACTGCAACCTCTGCCTCCCGGGTTGAAGTGATTCTCCTGCTTCAGCCTCTGGAGTAGCTGGGACTACAGGCAACCACTAACACGCCTGGCCAATTGTTGTATTTTTAGTAGAGATGGGATTTCACCATGTTGGCCAGGCTGGTCTTGAACTCCTGACCTCAGGTGATCCGCCCACTTCTGCCTCCCAAAGTGTTGGGATTGCAGGCATGAGCCACTGCACCCGGCCAACCCTGTCTTACAAAAAATAAAATAAAATAAAATAAAATAAAAATAAAGTAAAAAGGGAAGGTACAGAGAGGGAGAAGATATTTGCAGCACGTACAAAGGATCATGTTTAGAATATGTAAAGAACCTCTACAAATCAATAAGAGAAAGGCAGACAACCCAATTTTTAAAATGAGCAAAATACTTGAATAGGCAGATTACAAAAGACAGTATCCAAATAGCCAGTAATCATATGGGAAGGTGCTCAGGCTCAACAGATACAAAGAAAATGTTAGTTAAAACCTCACTGCATTACCACTACATATCCACCAAAATGGCTAAAACAAACCCACAAGAAAACCTGACTATACTGTTTTCTAAGTGTTAGGAAGAATGTAGAGCCATTAGAACTCTCATATACTGCTGGTGGAAGTCTAAATTGGAAACTACTCTACAAAACTCTTTGAGAATATCTATTAAAGGTGAACCTATACAAACTGTGTAACTCAGTAGTTCAGCTCCCAGGTATACTCCCAACAGAAATGCGTACATATGTTTACTAAAAGATACACACTAGAACATTGGTTGCACTACTATTCATAATGGCCCCATACTGGAAATAACCCAAATTTCCACCAACAGTAGAAAGGATAATTAAATTGTGGCGTATTCATACAGTGGATTAGTAGCACATGAGAAGGAAAGAATTGCCATTCCACCTAATGCCTGGTGAATCTTATGAACCTAATGAATGAAAGAAGACAGACACAAAAGAGAATGTATCTATCATTCCATTTTTGTGAATTTCAAAAACATGCAAAATAACTCTATGGTTTCATAAGTCAGGATAGTGGTTACTAATTTGGGGAAAGGAGACATTTTAGGGTACTGGTAATGATCTGTTTCTTGTCTAGGGTACTGATTACAGAGGTACTTTCACTTTGTAAAAATTCATTGAGCTATGTAACTTATATATTTTTGCATATTAATATATTGCAATAAAAATTTACTAAAATTCAAGCATAATAGATTTTAAGATTCTAATTTTAGATTGGTAAAACATTTACACTATTAAAAAATTTTGAAAACAGAAGAAATAGTTTAAAATTCTCATTCCTACCCCCAGGCCCCAGCCACCTAGTTTCTTCACAAGCAGCCAATGATACTAGTTTTTGGGGGTTTTTGTATTTATTTTTGTTTTTGAGACATGGTCTCGCTCTATCGCCCAGGCTGGAGTGCAGTGGCTTAATCACCACTCACTGCAACCTCTGCCTCCCAGCCTCAAGCGGTCTTCCTGTCTCAGCCTCCCAAGGTGCTGGGACTACAGGTGTACACCACCACGCCTGGCTAATTTTTGTGTTTTTTGCAGTGCTAGGGTTTTACCATGTTGCCCAGACTGGTTCTGAACTCCTAGGCTCAAGCAATCTGCCTGCCTCGGCCTCCCAAAGTGCAGGAATTACAGGCATGAGCCACTGTGCCTAGCCAATACTATTTTTGTACATGCTTCCAGAGGTTTTTTTAAAAATATGCAAGCAAATAAGTATGTATGTAATTACACACATGCACACACACATATCTATTCTCTTCCAGCTCCCCCATTTTATATGTGTGGCAACATTTTGAACACATTATTCTACAGTTTGCTTTTATCATTTATTTATCTTAAAGACCTTTCCAGTATCTGTACATAAAGGAGTGGTTATTTATTTATTTATATATTTATTTAGAGATGGAGTCTCGTTTAGTTGCCCAGGTTCGAGTGCAGTGGTGGGATCTCAGCTCATTGCAACCTCTGCCTCCCAGGTTTGAGCGATTCTCCTGCCTCAGCCTCCCGAGCAGTTGGGACTACAGGCGCACACCACCACACCCAGCTAATTTTTGTATTTTTAGTAGAGATGGGCTTTCACCATATTGGCTAGGCTGGTCTCGAACTCCTGACCTCATGATCCACCTGTCTCTGCCTCCCAAAGTGCTGGGATTACAGGCATGTGCCACCATGCCCGGCCCCTTATTTCTTTTTACAGCTGCATAATTTACTTAATAAGTCTCCCTTCTTTTTTTTTTGAAACAGGATCTCACTCTGTTGCCCAGGCTAGGGTGCAGTTGTGTGACCACAGCTCACTACAGCCTCAACCCCTCAGACTTAAGCCATCATCTCACCTCAGCCTCCTGAGTAGCTGGGATTACAGGCACTTGCCACAATGCCCAGCTAATTAAGAAAATTTTTCTTATAGAGTCAGGATATAGCTTATTGTCAGGGCTGCTCTTGAACCCCTTGGCTCAAGTGATCCTCCTATCTTGGCCTCAAAGTTCTGGGATTACAGGTGTCAGCCATTGCACCCAGCCATAAGTCCCTCTCTTTATGGGCATTTAGGTTAGATTATTTTCGGTTGAGGTGCTTTCTTCTTTCTGATGTATGTTGTATTAAATATTTTTTCCCAGGCTTCATTTTAACTTTTTTTTTTTTTTTTTCTTGAGATGGAGTCTTACCCTGTCGCCCAGGCTGGAGTGCAATGGCGCCATCTCGGTTCGCTGCAACCGCTACCTCCCGGGTTCAAGCGATTCTCCTGCCTCAGTCTCCTGAGTAGCTGGGATTACAGATGCATGCCACCATGCCCGGCTAATTTTTTGTATCTTTAGTAGAGATGGGGTTTTACCATGTTGGCCAGGCTGGTCTTGAACTCCTGACCTCATGATCCATCCACCTCAGCCTCCCAAAATGCTGGGATTACAGGCATGAGCCACCACGCCCAGCCTTCATTTTAGCTTTTTACAGCAGCCTACACAAGTTGATATGTAGTGAAGCAATATTTTGTATGACAAAAAAGGGGAAGAAATCAAATAATTTTTCTACCTCTCAGTTCTCAAAAGGAATGCTGTGTAGACAATTGTAGAATTTCGAGCTAGGAGGAATAGAAGAGAACTAATGCTGAGATTCCTTTCTGTTAATTTTTTTCATGATTCTGATAAAACTCAGGATTCTCTCCTCAGAAACATATACATGTAAAATTTTGCATATAAATTTTGGGGCTTGGCCAGTAGCAGTGGCTCACGCCTGTAATCCCAGCACTTGGGGAGGCCAAGGTGGGTGAATCACCTGAGGTCAGGAGTTTGAGACCAGTCTGGCCAACATTGGTAAAATCTCGTCTCTACTAAAATTACAAAAATTAGCTGGGTATGGCAGCGGGCACCTGTAATCCCAGCTACTCAGGAGAATCGCTTGAACCCGGGAGGTAGAGTTGCAGTGAACCGAGATGGCGCCATTGCACTCCAGCCTGGGCGACAGGGTAAGAGTCCATCTCAAGGAAAAAAAAAAAGTTAAAATGAAGCCTGGGAAAAAATATTTAATACAACATACATCAGAAAGAAGAAAGCACCTCAACCGAAAATAATCCAACCTAAATGCCCATAAAGAGAGGGACTTATGGCTGGGTGCAGTCCCTCCTGCCTATGGCTGAGAGGCTGAGGCAGGAGAGTCACTTGAACCCTGCAGGTAGAGATTGCAGTGAGCTGAGACTGCACCATTGCACTCCAGCCTGAGCAACAAGAGCGAAACTCCATCTCAAAAAAACCAAAAAACAAACAAAAAAAAACTGGGGGGCTCATAGACCCCTTAATTCATATATGGGTTAGGAATATTTTAATCTAGGCCAGGCTTGGTGCTCACACCTGTAATCCCAGCACTTTGGGAGGTTGAGGCAGGTGGATTGCCTGAGCTCAGGAGTTCGAGACTGCCCTGGGCAGCATGGTGAAACCCCATCTCTATGAAAAATACAAAAAATTAGCTGGGTGTGGTGGTGGGCACCTGTAGTCCCTTGCTTCTCCAGAACTGAGCATGATGGTGCTTGAAGCAGGGAGGGAGGTGCAGTGAGCCAAGATGGTGCCACTGCCTCCAACCCTGGGTGACAGGGTGAGACTGTCTCCAAAAATATTTTTTTTTTTTTTTGAGAGGCGAGTCTTGCTAACCAGGCTGGAGTGCAATGGCGTGATCTCGGCTCACTGCAGCTCCGCTGCCTCCCGAGTTCTGCGCCATTCTCCCCTCCCCAGAAAACTGCTGAGACTACCGAAGCCCGCCACCCGCGCTTGACTGAATTTTAACACCATTTTTAAGTAGAGATAAGGGGTTTCCTGTGACCAACTTTCAGGAATAGTCACCGATCTCCTGACCTGGTGATCCACCGGCCTGGAAAAACCTCCCAAAGTGCTGGAATTGAAGCGAGCTTCCCACCGTGCCCGGCAAGAAAATATTGCAATCTGACATAACCCTATCAGTTTCACAGTTGAGTATTAGAGGCCAGAAGTGGGAGTAGATCCTCAAAACAAGGTAATAGCACAAGACAGTTACATGTACTCATGTTCAAGTAATTCATGTATTCAAGTAATGACAGCAGTATTCTCTCTCCTTGAATTGGCTGATGTCACAACCCAGACTGACAAGGGAAGCTGCTCATTCCTTCCCAGGAGAACTTCAGTTTGTAGGTAGGGTAACCCAAGAGCAAAATGTGAACAAATTTATTAGAAAGATTGACTTTTTAAAATATCAAGATAGTATTATTAGAATTTCTTGTATAATACTTTGATTATTTTCTTTCTCTTTTTGTTTTCTCTTCAGCCCAAGAAGAAGAAGGGAAAAGTGGAAGTGAGAGTCATTAATTTGGGGACAGATTATGAATATGGGGTTTTAAACATTCATCTGACTGCATATGACATGACCCTGGCAGAGAGTTATGCCCAGTATGTTCACAACCTCTGCAACTCTCTCTCCATTAAAGTCGAGGAAAGGTATGAAGGATGCTTTTATATGGGATGTTCTTGGTGTGGGTAGAATGCTCTGCTTTTTTGTTAAACTAGGCTTTTGAGATACAGTTTACATGTAGTAAAATTAACTCTTTTTAGGTATATAATTTGCTACAATAAAAATATAAACTAGTTCTATTAACCTGAAAAGTTCCTTGGTGCCCTGTTGTAGTCAGTCTTCTCCCTCTTCCCCACTCAAGTCCCTGGCAACCACTGACCAATTTTCTGCCCCTATTGTTTTAACTTCTCCAGAATATCATATAAGTGAAATCACACGTATGTCATGTTTGTGGCTGGCCTCTTTCACCTAGCATAATGTGTCTGATATTCATTCATGTTTTTGCAAGTTTTTTTTATTGTAAAATACACATAAGTTACCAGTTTAACTATTTTTAACTGTACAGTTTAGTGATATCAAATGCATTCATAATGTTATACAAGCATCACCACCATCCATCTCCATAATGTTTTTCATCTTATAAAAATGAAACTCTAGCTGGGCACAGTGGCCTACACCTGTAATCCCAGCACTTTGGGAGGCTAAGGTGGGAGGATCACTTGAGCCTAGGAGTTTGAGACCTGCCTGGGCAACATAGCAAGACCTCGTCTCTACAAATAACAAAATTAGCTGGGCATGATGGCGTGTGCCTGTAGTCCCACCTACTTGGGAGGGTGAGGCAGGAGGATAGCTTGAGTCCAGGAGGTGGAGACTGCAGTAAGCAGTGTTCTTGCCACTGCACTCCAGCCTGGGTGACAGAGTGAGACCTTGTCTCAAAATTTAAAAAAACAGCCTGGACGTGGTGGCTCATGCCTGTAATCCCAGCACTTTGGAAGGCTAAGGCGGGCAGATCACCAGAGGTCAGGAGTTCGAGACTAGTTTGGCTAACATGGCGAAACCCCATCTCTACTAAAAATACAAAAATTAACTGGGAGCAGTGGCGTGCGCCTGTAGTCCCAGCTACTTGAGAGGCTGAGGCAGGAGAATCGCTTGAACCTGGGAAGCGGAGGTTGCAGTGAGCCGAGATCGTGCTACTGCACTCCAGTGTGCAAGAGCAAGACTCCGTCTCAAAAAAAAAAAAAAAAAAAAATTAAAAAAAACAAACGTTGAAACTCTGTACCCATTAAACAATAACTTCCCATTCCCTTCCCCTAAGCTCCTGGCAACTACCCTTCTACTTTCTGTCCCTGACTTTGACTACTCTCCCTCATGTAAGTGGAATCATATAATATTTGTCTTTTTGTGACTGGCTTCTTTCACTTAACTTAATATCCTCAAAGGTCATCCATGGGCCGGGCGCGGTGGCTCACGCCTGTAATCCCAGCACTTTGGGAGGCCGAGGTGGGTGGATCACGAGGTCAGGGGTTCGAGACCAGCCTGACCAACATGGTGAAACCCCATCTCTACTAAAAATACAAAAATTAGCTTGGCGTGGTGGTGGGCACCTGTAATCCCAGCTACTCAGGAGGCTGAGGCAGGAGAATTGCTTGAACCCAGGAGGCGGAGGTTGCAGTGAGCTGAGATCGCGCCACTGCACTCCAGCCTGGGCAAAAGAGCGAGACTCCATCTAAAAAAAAAAAAAAAAAAAGGTCATCCATGTGGTAGCATATGTCAAAATTTCCTTTTTCTTTTTTTGTTTTTTGTTTTTTGTTTTGTTTTGTTTTGTTTTTTTGTTCTTAACAAGCAGAATTTTATGTCCATTCAAAGAGTCTCTTACACCTTTCTGGGCCTATTCACTTGCAGAGAGGAGTCGAAACTGTAACCAGGCTCTTCATATCGTGCATTCATATGAGATGTCCAGTCTTCATATGCTGTCCAATTTCTTTAAGATAAATGGAGTGACTTGCAGCAAGGCCACGTAGATGAGAAAGTTCCGTATGGAGGAGATCACATCCTCGCGCATCTTCCGTTTCATCTCCTCCGGGTCCAGCTTTGGCGCGAGGCCCTCAATCCGGAACGTCGCGGCTCTGACTTTGCAGTTTCCAGATGCCGCGCTCTCCTCTTCCCAGTGGCCGCCTCGCGCCTCTTTTTTTGTTTTTTGAGACAGAGTCTCGCTCTGTCACCCAGGCTGGATTGCAGTGGTGCAATCTTAGCTCCCTGTAACCTCCGCCTCATGGGTTTCACCATGTTGGCCAGGCTGGTCTCTACCTCCTGCCGCAAGTGATTCTCCTGCCTCAGCCTCTCGAGTAGCTGGGATTACAGGTGCGCACCACCACACCTGGCTAATTTTTGTATTTTTAGTAGAGATGGGGTTTCACCAACCACATTGGCCAGGCTGGTCTTGAACTCCTGACCTCAAGTGATCGCCTGCCTCAGCCTCCCAAAGTGCTGGGATTACAGGCATGAACCACTGCGCCCCACCTCCTTTCTTTTTCTTTTATTCTTTTAGTGACGTGGTCTCTCTCTCCCACCCAGGCTGGTATGCAGTGGTGCAATCGTTGCTTACTGCAGCCTCAACCTCCTAGGCTCAAGCGATCCTCCTCTCTCTGTCCCAAATAGTTGGGACTACAGGCAGACACCAAGTTGCCAAGCTGATTTTTTTATTTTCCTGGTATGATCTAGTCTTCTGAGTGCCTGGCTAATTTTAAAATTTTTTTGTAGAGATGGGGCCTCACTTTGTTGCCCAGGCTTCCTTTCTTTTCTTTTCTTTTTTTTTTTTTTTTTTTTGTCTCACTCTGTTGCTCAGGCTGGAGTGCAGTGGCACAATCTCGGCTAACTGCAACCTCTGCCTCCCTCCAATCTCCAACCTTGCCTCCAATTTCTGGATTGTATAGTAAGTTTATGTTTAACTTTATAAGAAATTGCCAAATTGTTTTCCACAATGGCTGCACCATTTTGTATTCCCACCAGCAATGTATGAGAGTTCCGGCAACTCTTCATCCTGGTCAGCAGTTGGTATCATCAATTTTTAAAAAGCTATTAATAGGTTTATGGTGGTATCTCATAGTGGTGTTAATTTGCTCTTCACTAATAAATAATGATGTTGAGCATCTTTTCATGTGCTTATTTGTCATCTGTGTATCTTCCCTGATGATATGTCTGTTCAAATCTTTTGTCCATTTAAAAAAATGGCTTGTTTTCTTACTGGGTTTTGAAAATTGTTCATCTATTTTTAGATAGCAGTTCCTTTTTTTTTTTTTTTTTTTTTTTTTGAGACAGAGTGTCACTTTGTTGCCCAGGCTGCAGTGCAGTGGCACAATCTCGGCTCACTGCAACCTCTGCCTCCCAGGTTCAAGTGATTCTCCCATCTCAGCCTCCCTAGTAGCTAGGACTACAAATGTCTGCCACCATACTCCATTAATTTTTATTTATTTATTTATTTACTTATTTTGAGACAGAGTCTTGCTTTGTCACCCAGGCTGGAGTGCAGTGGCACAATCTCAGCTCACTGCAAACTCCGCCTCTCGGGTTCATGCCATTCTCCTTCCTCAGCCTCCTAAGTAGCTGGGACTATAGGCGTCCGCCACCACGCCTGGCTAATTTTGTTTTTGTATTTTTAGTAGAGACGGGGTTTCACCATGTCAGCCAGGATGATCTCTATGTCCTGACCTTGTGATCTGCCCAATTTGGCCTCCCAAAGTGCTGGGATTACAGGCGTGAGCCACCGGGCCCAGCCTCATTTTTGTATTTTTTTTTTTTTTTTGAGACGGAGTCTCGCTTTGTCTCCCAGGCTGGAGTGCAGTGGCACCATCTCGGCTCACTGCAAGCTCCGCCTCCCAGGTTCATGCCATTCTCCTGCCTCAGCCCCCGAGTAGCTGGGACTACAGGCACGCACCACCACGCCTGGCTAATTTTTTGTATTTTTAGTAGAAACGGGGTTTCACCGTGTTAGCCAGGATGGTCTCCATCTCCTAACCTCGTGATCCGCCCGCCTCGGCCTCCCAAAGTCCTGGGATTACAGGCGTGAGCCACCGCACCTGGCCCATTTTTGTATTTTTAATAGAGATGGGGTTTCACCATGTTGGCCAGGCTGGTCTCGAACTCCTGACCACAAATGATCCACCCGCCTTGGCCTCCCAAAGTGCTGGGATTACAGGTGTGAGTCACTGCACCTGGCCACCAGTTCCTTTGCAGATATGTGTTTTGCAAATATTTTCTTCCTGTCTATGACTTATCTTGTCCTCTTAACAGTATGTCTTTTGAAGAGTAGAAGTTAAACTTAATGAAGTTCAGTTTAACAATCTTTTTCTCTTATGGTTTCTGCTTTTGCTTTTATATCTAAGAAATCTTTGCCTGACCCAGTCGCAAAAAAACATTTTCCTTTGTTTTCTCCTAGAAGTTCTATAGTTTTAAGTATTGTATTTAGGTCTGTGATCCATTTTGAATTATTTTTGTATATAGTGGGTCAAAGGTTTTTTGTTTTTTTTTTTGGCTTATGAATATTCAATTGTTTCCAGCACCATTTGTTGAAAAGATTTTCTTTCTCCACTGAATTATCTGAGCATCTTTGTTGACAGCCAGTTGACCATGTATATATGGGTCTGTTTCTATGCTCTATTCTGTTACATATATGCTTACACCTGTACACACTGTCTTGATTAGTGTAGTTTGATTACTGACTCTTTGTTCTTCTTTTTCAAAACTACTTTGGCTATTCTAGGTCCTTTGGTTTTCCATAAAAATTTTTAGAATTAGCTTGTTGATTCTACAGAAAAGAGTCTGGGCACGGTGGCTCACGCCTGTAATCCCAGCACTTTGGGAGGCCGAGGTGGGCGGATCACGAAGTCAGGAGATCGAGACCATCCTGGCTAACGTGGTGAAACCCCGTCTCTACTAAAAAAAATACAAAAAATTAGCTGGGCATGGTGGCAGGCCCCTGTAGTCACAGCTACTTGGGAGGCTGAGACAGGAGAATGGCGTGAACCCGGGAGGCGGAGCTTGCAGTGAGCAGAGGCCACTGCACTCCAGCCTGGGCAACAGAGCGAGACTCCATCTCAAAAAAAAAGAGTCTGATGGGATTTTTTTTTTAGGATTGTGTTGAATCTGTAGATCAATTTGGGAATAATTGAATCTTAATTGTTTATATTGAGTCTTCTGATTCATTAACATAGTTTATCTCTCCATTTAGATACTATTTATCTGCTCTGCTTTTATGTATTTTTTGGATTTGTTGGAAAACTGTAGGAGAGGGAAGTAACATTTACTGCCTACCTACCTTCTCCATTCTGGGCTCTTTACATATCTCAGTATTTCACACAGTATAGGATGCTCTCTGGTTTTCCTTAAGTAACATTAAATCCCATGGGTAGAAATTCCTTCCCTTCGTAATTTTTTTTTTTTTTTAAATTTTGAAGACAGAGTCTTGCTCTGTCACCCAGGCTGGAATGAAGTGGCATGATCCCGGCTCACTGCTACCTCCACCTCCTGGGTTCAAGTGATTCTCTTGCCTCAGCCTCCCTCAAATAGCTGGGACTGAGCTGGAGTGCAGTGGCACAATCTTGGCTCACTGCAACCTCTGTCTCCTGGGTTCAAGCGATTGTCCTGCTTCAGCCTCCCAAGTAGCTGAGATTACAGACGTTCCCCACCACACCCGACTATCTTTAGCAGAGATGGGGTTTTGCCATGTTGGCCAGGCTGGTCTCAGGCTCCTGATCTCAGGTGATCTGCCTGCCTTGGCCTCCGAAAGTGCTGGGATTACGGGTGTGAGCCACTGCGCCCAGCGGCAACTTCTTATCTATGTTCTGTCCTTATAGTTTTGCCTTCTTCAGAATTCCGTACAAATAAAATCATGTAGTATTTTTCTTTTTGATTCTTCTTTTGCTTAGCATACTGTATTTGAGATTCAATCACGTTGTTGCCTGCAAGTAGTTTTTTTGTTGTTGTTGTTGCGAATAGTGTTTCATTGAAAGGATGTACCACAGTTTATTCCTTTCCTGATTGAAGGACATTTGTGTTGCTTCCAGTTTTTGGCAATTATAAATAATAAAACCACTATGAATATGTACGAGGTTTTGTGAGAACACACATCTTCATTTCTCTAGGAGTATGATTGTTGGGTCAAATGGTAAGTGAAGTGTATGTTTAATTTTATAAGAAATCAAGAGTTGGGCACAGTGGCTCACACCTGTAATCCCAGTACTTTGGGAGGCTGAGGAGCACGGACCGCTTGAACTCAGGAGTTTGAGACCAGCCTGGGCAACATGGTGAAATCCTGTCTCTACATAAAAAATACAAAAATTAGCCTGGCTTGGTGGTGTACGCCTGTAGTTCCTGCCACTTGGGAGGCTGAGGCAGGAATATTGCTTAAGCCCAGGAGGCAGAGGTTGCAGTGAGCTGAGATCGTGCCACTGCACTCCAGCCTGGGCGACAAAGTAGAGAGCCTGTCTTAAAAACAACAACAACAAAAATGTAGCTTAGGTAGTCTGTCACTGTGGCAAGGTAGTATATGACATAGTATGTGGGTATGGCAAAGATTATACTTGCTTTTTTTTTTTTACACTGAGTCAGAAAATTATTTTAATAACAAAACTTTTTTTTTTACAGAATCATTATAAAATAGCAGTTGGTTACTCCATAACTGCCAGAATTATTTGTACTTGAGGTCTTGGCTAAGTGGGGCTGAAATCAACAAAAGGTCTTGGACTGTTGGTTCACAGATCATCCTAGGAAGCCTGCCCTCTTGATATCTATCATACTTACCTCTTATGACATGACCCAGTCCTTTAAAAAAAAAGTATCTCTCTTTCTTTATTCATTCTTTGGAGGCTTGAAGTGAATTTGGCACCGTTTATTAAATACCTTCTAGCCTGTGTCTTTTACCACTTCTTCAACATTTGGTTCTGACTGCATCCATTTCAACTTTGTCTGCTCTTTTCCAGGTTGCTTTAATAACGTTAAATAGTCCAAATTATTTTCTCTCTCTTCTTGGAGGTTTTTTTACTACTTCTGAGGTCTGGGCTATACAATTTTTTATGACTCTGTTCCTACTGGCAAGAGCTGCCATCAAAGACCCCTAAATTTGTTTACAGGTTTGGCTGGCATAGTTTTCCCTAAAAAGGAAGCTGTTGGAACCTTAGTGTTTAGTTTATGTACTATTCTGTCATCAGCTGTCCTCATCACTTCGAGTAATTCGTGGAACTGGGCAACCTCCTCCCAGTTCACACCGCCACTGGGTGCTGCCATATTTGACAAACAAAAATTATACTTTCTTACTCATTAGATATTAATATATTCCCATCTAACATATGTGGAAATCAAGGCTTAGAAAGGCCAAAAGCACAGAACCAGTAACTTGCCTGGATTTAAACCCAGTTCTGCCTGACAAGTATTTTCAGTTATATAGGGTCTTATTTTAAGTCCTTCAGCCAAATTTGAACTTTTAAACCTTTATACATTAGAGTACAACTGTGCTAAAAAATGTTCTTTAGAAGGTTTGAAAATAAGCTGTGACTTTAGCTCTCATAGTGACAGTACTTCAATTCTTTTAAACCTAAAAATGTGCTTTATCTCTTTCTGATGCCCCAGAGAGTTGGTTCCTCTTTCAGCACTTGACACATACCTCATGTTACTTAGTGCTCTGGTCTCGAATGATCTATTCCTGTGGCAGTTTCTCTTCCCTCTGACAGTGCGTTCCTTCTGGATGGGGACTGTGTTCTTTATTTCTTTAGCACCCACTGCAAGGCCTGCCATATGGGAGACATTCCGTCATGATTGAAAGAATGACAGGTTCTTGACTATCACTATACAATCCAATTGTGTGGTATACATTTCCTAAATTAATAAAAGTCCTTTTAATGAATTAATTAAAAAACTATTGATTGAGCCTCTTCTTGCTATGTGGTGAGCACTGCACTAGACATTCTGGGAGATACTAAGGTGAACCTCCTAGTTTCAGGGAACACACACACACACAGAGTGAATGCACACATACATGCATGTACATACACACCAAGAAACATAATTGTAACATAATGTGAAAGATAAACTGCAGTTACAGCTCAAAGAGGCTGAGTAGCATAGTAATTTACAGTAGTGCTTCTCAAAGTACCATTCTGAGAAGATGTCAGGAGCTTATGCCAAAATATACATTAATAATTTGTTTCCTTCATTAGGAAAGTCTTGATATTAAGAAAAAAACATGGCTGAATCAAATGGTTTGTTTAGTGACTGGTTGCACATTTCTCGTGGACCAATGACAATTAGGCTGTTCACTGGCAGCTTGTCTATGGACCGTACTTGAAGTAATATGTGGTTAAGAGTACAAGCTCTACCCACAGAATGGGAGAAAATATTTGCAAGCTATCTAGCTGACAAGGGATTAATAACCAGAATATATAAGGAGCTCAAACAACTCTATAGCAAAAAATATCTAATAATCTAATTTAAAAATGGGCAAAAGATCTGAATAGACATTTCTTAAAAGAAGATGTACAAATGGCAAACAGGCATATGAAAAAGTGCTCAACATCACTGATGGTCAGAGAAATGCAAATCAAAACTACAGTGAGATATCATCTCACCCCAGTTAAAATGGCTTTTATCCAAAAGACAGGCAATAACAAGTGTTGACAAGGATGTGGAGAAAAAGGAACCTTTATACACTGTTGATGAGATTGAAAATTAGTACAACCACTATGGAGAACAGTTTGGAAGTTCCTCAAAAAACTAAAAATAGAGCTACCATATGATCTAGCAATCTCACTGCTAGGTATAAACCCCAAAGAAAGGAAATCAGTATATCGAAAAGGTATCTGCACTCCTGTGTTTCTTGCAGCACCATTCACAATAGCCAAGATTTGGAAGCAACTGAAGTGTCTGTCAACAGGTGAATGGATAAAGAAAATGTACATATACACAATACTATTCACCCATAAAAATGAATGAGATCCTGTCATTTGCAACAACATAGATGGAACTGGAGGTTATTATGTTATGTGAAATAAGGCAGGCACAAAAAGACAAACATTCATGTTCTCATTTTTTTGTGGGTGCTAAAATTAAAAACAATTGAACCCACAGAGATAGAGAGTAGTATGATGGTTACCAGAGGCTGGGAAGGGCAGTGGGGGCTCGAGGAGAAGTGGGGATGGTTAATGGGTACCAAAAAATAGAAAGATTGAAAAAGATCTAATATTTGATGGCACAACAGGGTGACTATAGTCGATAATTTAATTGTACATTTACAGATAACTAAAAGAGTATAGTTGGATTGTTTGTAACACAAAAGATAAATGCTTGAGATGATGGATATCCCATTTACCCTGATGTGATTATTATGCATTGTAGTCCTGTATCAAAATATCCCATATACCCTATAAATATATATACCTGCTATGGACCCACAAAAATTAAACATTAAAAAAGAGTACAAGCTCTGGAATCAAACTGTTGGCATTCATATTCTGGTTCTATCAGTTATTAGCAATATGACCTTGGGAAATTCTGAGCCTCAGTTTCCTCTTCTATATAATGAGGATGATAATTTTTTCTGTTTCTTTGAGCTCTGAAAATGAAACAAGATGGTACTTGACAGCACTTAGCACAGACACTGGCACATTGTAAACATTCTGTTACTAATTTTATTGTTGCAATAATTCAGAATTTTTTTCATCTGACAGGAATTAGAGATAGCTTCTTAAAAGTTGGTGGCAAAGAACATTAAATGTCATTCACAGAATGTTACTATCATACCTACAGTGGGGTCAGTTCCTTGGAATAGTGTTTGAAATTTTTAGGACTTTTTAGAGATGCTGCTTTTACAGTGAAGGGCACTGAATTTCCTGCTTTTCATCAACTAACCGCGGAAGTGCTGTTTTCCCTTTGGCTTTTACTTTTGCCACGTAGCTAGGTTTCTGGTTCCCCCACAGTTGGTATGTTCACATAAGATTAGGGTCATTTTAGAGGAAATAGTTTCAATGTTTTGTTTGTTTGTTTGTTTGAGTCAGAGTCTTGCTCTGTCGCCCAGGCTGGAGTGCTGTGGCACGATCTCGGCTCATTGCAGCCTCTGACTCTTGGGTTCAAGCGATTCTCAAGCCTCAGCTTCCTGAGTAGCTGGGACTATGCCTGGCTAATTTTTGTATTTTTAGTAGAAACGGAGTTTCACTATGTTGGCCAGGCTGGTCTCAAACTCCTGACCTCAAGTGATCCGCCCACCTTGGCCTCCCAAAGTGCTAGGATTACAGGTATGAGCCACCGTGCCCAGCGTAGTTGCAATGTTTATAGGGTAGTTGTGGTAAGAAGCTAGTTTATTTTACATCTGGCTAAGTGGTCAGTGCTGCATGATTGTATACTCCCGGATTATAAATTTAAAAACTATGTAGTCCAAAAAAAAAAAAAGTTTCTTTAAAAAACGCAGCTGTAAAATGCCCTGGCTGCATTTGAGTGAAAACAGGAAGGCAGTTACATTTGTTGAGCACCTACTATCACTGAGGCACTCTGAACAAGCTAAGTACATTTTTCGTGTATTATTTAACTCAAACACCTTGTACATAGTAGATCAAAGTATCAACGCTGGAGCCAGACTGCCTGAGCTTTACTCTTGCTCCACTGCATTCTTACTGTATGACATTGGGCACTTTGCTTAACTTCTTTGTGTCTTGGTTTCCTCATCTGTAAAATGGGATTGCTAAAAGCACCTACCTTAAAAGGCTACAGTGAAAATTAAGGGAGCTATTATGTATAATGTATCTAGAACTATGTCCAGCAACTGTTGGCTGCTATTATTATTACTACTGCTATTACTATTATTATAGAAGCTTGCCCATAGTCCTACACCTAGTAAGTGGCAAGTTCTGGAGTTAAACCTACTTTTTTTTCCTGATTCTCTATTCTTCTAACCGGTTCTCCACACAGCATTTAGGGTGATCTTTCTAGATGGAAATATGATTATGTCACTCTTCTGCTTGAAATCCTTTGATGGCTTCCTACTCCCTTAGGATCACAATAAAAGTTTCTCATGTAGCTTCCTAGGTGCTCCAGGGCCTGCCTTACCTCTTTCATACTTCCCTCCCCACCTCCCTCTACTTCCAGTTACACTGGCTTTGTTTTTGTCCCTTTCCACCTCAGGACCTTTGCATATACTCTTCCTCTCTTCATCTAACTAGCCTCTACCTTTTTCTTAGATGCCATCTTTTTTTATTTTGAGATGGAGTCTTGCTCTATCGCCCAGGCTAGAGTGCAGTGGTGCGATCTTGGCTCACTGCAACCTCTACTGCCCGGATTCAAGCAATTCTCCTGCCTCAGCCTCCCAAGTAGCTGAGATTACAGGCGCCTGCCACCACGCCCAGCTAATTTTTGTATTTTTAGTAGAGATGGGGTTTCACCATCTTGGCCAGGCTGGTCTTGAACTCCTGACCTCGTGATCCACCCACCTCGGCCTCCCAAAGTGCTGGGATTACAGGCGTGAGCCACCCCGCCTAGCCTCTTTATTTATTTATTTTTTATTTTTTTGTTTGTTTTCTTATGTCTCGAATATTACTTCCTCAGGGAACCTCATTAAGTTAGGTCTTTATGTTATACATTAGAAGAAGTAAAAGGTATTTAACTGCCCTTTCATAACATGCACTTCTTGCTCTATAATTACTTGACTATTATTGGTCTTTTCTATTAGACTCTAAGCTCTGTAAGGCAAGGATTGTTTCTGTCTTCATTAGTGGTCTAAGCCTAAGATCTTGCCTAGTACCTGACGCAGTAGGCACTGAATAAAGACTTGTTGATTTGGATTGAATTCTAACAGGCATGGCGGACATAATTCCTAGAACAGCAGGATGAATGTGCTGCTTTTTGCCTCTTTGCTGGCTCTTTGCCCCAAACAGCTCAGAGCATAAAGAGCTGTTTGTTTTTAGCAACTCAGTTCTCTGCATTGATTGAGGTTTTCAGACTGTCGTATTGTTAGGCAATCTCACTCTTCAGCCTTTCAGAGATGAAATTCTTTTCTTCTGATTTTCATTTCATCTTAATCCATCTTTCCTCGGGGGAGGGTGGGTAGGGATGATGGCCGTGACCTTCAGATGGAATTGGGCTAGACAGCAGGATGCCAGCTTTTGTTCTCTAAATGGTTTGCACTGCTGCAACTACAACTCACCCAGGAGAGGCGAGGAAGAGGCCTCTCAAGTGGGTCCCTTAATTTGCCTGCATCCTTTGCCTAGCAGCTGCCTGAGGAGATGGAAATCTCACTCATCTGGGAGCAGCTTCCAAGTCTGAAGTTGAACCAGCCCCTGTGTTCTGAGAGTAAAAGCATCATTCAGCATCCCTCGCTATGAGGCTACTCTTCTCTTTTTAAAACATCTACTTACATTTTTAAAAATTGAGATATAACTTGTATAAAGTGAAGCTCCCCAGCACCCCAGCAGACTTCCTCGTGTCCCTTTCTTGGCAATACTCCCCCTAAATAGCATTATTTTGTCATGTTATATTGACTCCTGAAATTCTTTCATTTATTTCCTTCCATTTTGCTGTCTGATCATCAAAGCAATGTTTATTGCAGAAAATTTGGAAGGTACAAAATAGTGTAGATACTAAAAATAAAAATAAAAAATAAAAAAACCCATATGTACTCTTACATACATGAAGGCCTGTTCTACATCTTGATAAATCACTACCTCCTGTGAGGCTTTCCCTGAGTCCCCCTTTCCTCCCCTTCTTGTCCCTATAGTATTTGGCACAAAGCTGTTATTGCCTTTGTCTTACTGTAGTACAATGTTTGTATACTTACTTATCTCTTTAAAACACTCACAGTGAGCTCCTTGAAAGCATAGACCTTTTTTTTTTTTTTTTGAGACTGAGCCTTGCTCTGTCGCCCAGGCTGGAGTGAGATAGCATGATCTTGGCTCACTGCAACTTCTACCTCCCACGTTCAAGTGATTCTTCTGCCTCAGCCTCCTGAGTAGCTGGGACTACAGACGCTTGCCACCACACCCAGCTAATTTTTGTATTTTTAGTAGAAACAGGTTTTCACCATGTTAGCCAGGCTGGTCTCAAACTCCTGACTTCAGGTGATCTACCTGCCTCGGCCTCCCAAAGTGCTGGGACTACAGGCGTGAGCCGGGTGGCCGACATTTTTTTTTTCTTTAAATAGAGACAGCGTCTAACTAGGTTGCCCAGGCTAGTCTTAAACTTCTGGGCTCAAGCAATCCTCCTGTCTTGGCCTCCCAAAGTGCTCACATTATAGGTGGGAGCTACCACGCCTGGCTGCATAGACTTTTTTTTTTTTTTTTTTTTGAGATGGAGTCTTGCTCTGTTGCCCAGGCCGGAGTGCAGTGACATGGTCTCAGCTCACTACAACCAACACCTCCCAGGTTCAAGCGATTCTCCTGCCTCAGCCTCCTGCATAGCTGGGATTACAGGCGGCTGCCACCACACCAGGCTAATTTTTGTATTTTTAGTAAAGACGGAGTTTCACCATGTTGACACTGGTCTTGAACTCCTGACCTCAGGTGATGCACCTGCCTCAACCTCCCAAAGGGCTGGGCTTACAGGCGTGAGCCATCACATGCATAGACTTCTTATTGCCCATCAGGGTGCCTAGAACAGAGCAGGCTGTTAGTAAATATTTGTTGAGTGAATGAGTAAACAAATCAATGACATTTTGCTGAAGTAAGTGTTAAAGAATAAAACCCATTATTAGTGGCAGGAATGGACAATTCTCACTTTAGTCAGTCAGTCCTATCTGCAGAATGCCAAAAAAGAAAAATAGTATTTTAGGGTGTTTTTACTTTTCTGAAACACAATTACTTCACTTGAACATCCATAAGAAGTCTATGATTGTGTCCCCATTTTTTATGTTGGAAGGTTATTACTGTATTTGAATCAGAAGAAGAGGAGATCAGAGATAATGCTAAAAAGCAGGAGGGATGTTATTTAGAAAAACCACCTGAAAGAATTTGCAGTACCTTGCATTTACTGGCTGTATTTACTGTATGCCAGGCAATTACTTATGTAATCTCATTTAATCATTGCAACAACTCTATGAATTAAGTATTATTATTTTCAATTTATAGCGGAAGAAATGTAGACTCAGAAACCTGAATTTCCAAATTCAAATAGGTAATAATTGGCAGAGCCAATATCTAACTCCAGGACTGACTGTCATGTCTCTAGTCCATTTACTGTTACTTCTAAACTCCTGATCTCATGATCCACCTGCGTCAGCCTCCCAAAGTGCCGAGATTACAGGCGTGAGCCACCGCGCCTGGCCTATTACACTAAACTTCTTTTGTAGAGGTCTACCTATAGAGGGCCATGCCCCTTGCTATTAAGTGATGATTTTGTGACACATGAAAATTTAGGAATCTTTTTTCATTTATCTTCAGTTTGATGAACTTTTTGATAAGATGAACACAACACTACTACCATATTTCCATGTAGCCATTAGTCAGGTCTTACCTCATTAACACACCAGTTCTCACAATTCTCTGTTGATATAGGTCTAGATCGTTATCTTGTTTATACCTGAAGAAACTGAGGCCTAGAGGGGTAAGTGACTTACCTGAGTAAATATTGCTAATAAGTTGCAGCGCAGACACTTGACTCCTGTTCCGTGTTATTTTCACTGCAACATGTAGGCTTGCTGAAGTCGATTTTAGTAAGCATAAACTCTAACCTGGGAGAAGCTGCCCCTCAGGGGAAAATTAACAACGTCTGGAGGTAGTTTTGACTGTCACCACTTGGGGTATACTACAGATGTCCAGTGGGTAGAGGGATGTATATGGATATGTAGGTCAGCCCCTACAACAAAGAATTATCTGGTCTAAAATGTCAGTAGCACTGAGGTTGAGAAATCCTGTTCTAGAACAATTAATTTTCATGCCTTATTTCTCCAGAACAGATTAAATACCCAAGGTTAACCTCCAAAGCATACCTAGTGATGAGCTTGATTCTCTTTTTCTTTCTTTCTTTTTTTTTCTTTTTCTTTTTTTTTTTTTGAGACAAGGTCTCCCTCTGTTGCCCATGCTGGAGTACAGTGGTGCAATCTTGGCTCACTGCATCCTTGACCTCCTATGCTCAAACAATCTGCCCACCTCAGCCTCCTGAGTAGCTGGGGCTACAGGTGTGTGCCACCACACCTAGTTAATTTTTGTGTATTTATAGAGACAGAGTTTCACTGTGTTGCCCAGGCTGGTCTTGAATTCCCAAGCTCAAGCCATCCAGCTGCCCTGGCCTCCCAAATTGCTGGGATTACAGGTGTGTGCCACCACACCTGGCCGCTTGATTCTTTTAGAATGGGCTATTCTTCAGTAGCAACAAATTATTTATTAATCACCAGGTTTTATTCAGAGTATTGTATTAAGTATGATTAGAGATGCAGAACTGCATTAAACATGGTGTATTTGTTTAAGGAGTTTAGAGACTTTTGAAGGAGATAAGAGGGATCTAGTTACTTTGCTCCTGGTTGCAGATAAGCATCCCCTACATTCTGGAAACTATCACATGCAGTACTGGCTATACTTATGGACTACTATGATTGAAGTGGCTGCTGGCTTCAGTGAACACTCACTATAGTTGACTCTTCCTTCCCACAGTTATGCGATGCCAACCAAAACCATGGAAGTGTTACATTTGCAGGACCAAGGGAGCAAAATGTTACTGGACTCAGTGCTTACCACCCATGAGCGAGTGGTTCAGGTAGGCACTCCAGGAGAATAAAAAATGTATTTGCTTCTCCTGGTTCTTTTCTCTGTCCACTTTTTCACTTTCTGTTATGCTCTTTTCTTTCTTGAATAATGGTATTCTCCAGTGTTCAGTTATTGATGCCTCCATCTCTCCTTTTATAATACCTTCCCCCTATGCAGTTTCATTCATTCCTTAGGCCTCAGTGACCATCATTTAATACTGATAACCCCCAGATGTATACATCTCTAGTCCTGATCTGTTGGCTGAGGCTTGAAACCTGATACCCAGTTGTCTACTGGCCTTCTCGACTTTGATCCACAGGAGTCCTCCCTGCACTCCATCTATGCAAAATTAGTTGTAGAGGGACTGATTTTCCTGTTTTTCTGTAACCCTCCCCACCTTTGAGCCTAATGTGTCACCCTTCTTTGTCTTCTGATACCCATTCATTCACCAAATTCTATAGCTTCTACGTCCTAAAAATCTTTCAGATTCATCCACTTCACTTTACCCCCATACCAAGTGATCATGTCATTTTCCTGCTTGAAACCCCTCAGTGGCTGCCTTCCTTTGATCTCTAGTAGTTGTCCTCTTTTCTTCCTGCAGATAATGATGGGTGCCAACCACACTACCATAAGGGCACCCAGAGGTATTAAAAATACACAGCTTGCCAGCTTTACCATCATCACTTTTAATAAGGTGAATTGATATCATAAATGGGCTGCATCATACAATTTACCAATTTGAAGTATACAATAAAAATGGTTTTTAGTATATTCAAGGAAGTTGCTTCCCTTCATCCCACAATCAATTTTAGAACATTTTCCTTTTTTTTTTTTTTTTTTTTTGAGACAGGTCTTGCTCTGTCGCCAGGCTGGAGTGCTGTGGCGGATCTCAGCTCACTGCAAGTTCCGCCTCCGGGTTCCCGCCCTCTCCTGCCTCAGCCTCCCGGTAGCTGGGACTACAGGCGCCATACCTGCGCCCGGCTAGTTTTGTATTTTTAGTAGAGGCGGGGTTTCACGTGTTAGCCAGGATGGTCACCGATCTCCTGACCTCGTGTGATCCGCCCGTCTCGTGCCCCAAAGTGCTGGGATTACAGGCTTGAGCCACAGCGCCCGGCCTAGAACGTTATTTTCATCCGCGCTAAAGAACCATGCACCCATTAGCAGTCACTCCTGTTTCTTGGTCACCCTAACCCCTTGCAGCCACTAATCTAGTTTCTTTTTTTTTTTTTTTTTTTTTTTTTTTTTTTTTGAGGCCGAGGTCTACGGCTCTATCCGCCGGGCTGGAGTGCAGTGGCGGATCTCAGCTCACTGCAAGCTCCGCCTCCCGGGTTCCCGCCATTCTCCTGCCTCAGCCTCCCGAGAGTAGCTGGGACTACAGGCGCCAGCCACCTCGCCCGGCTAATTTTTTATTTTTAGTAGAGGCCCGGGGTTTCACTGTGCTAGCCAGGATGGTCTCGATCTCCTGACCTCATTGATCCAGCGTCTGGCCTCCAAAGTGCTGGGATTACAGGCTTGAGCCACCGCGCCCGGCCCACTAATCTAGTTTCTATCTCTGTGGATTTATCTCTTCATTTAAATGGAATTGTACATTAAATGGCCTTTTTTGTCAGGCTTCTTTCACGTAGAGGAATGTTTTCAAGGTTCATCTCTGTTGTATTGGTACTTCATTCCTTTTTATTGCCAAATAATATTCCATGGTATGGGCATCACCCTTTTTTTATCCACTCAAGGAACATACAGCAAGGTAATAAAATGAATGTTAAATTTAAGTCTAAATATGCTAATTTAAAAAATAACTAAGTATAATATTTGGCTTTTAAAATATTATCAGGACTAAATTATTTGTAATATATCCTGTGACAGATCTGACATGCCAGAAGCCCATAGAATAGTTTGAATGCTTTAGGTTGGTACTCAGGTGCTTTCATGATTCTTCTCCTGCTTTTCCTCTTCACAGCCCATTTACTCCAGCCACACATGGAGCTAGGTATTTTGGTTTTTTTTTGGGAGACGCAATTTCACCCTTGTTGCCCAGGCTGGAGTGCAATGGCAGATCTACGTCGCAGCCTCTAGCCATAATGTTCAAGTGAGTCCTGCTCAGCCTCCTGAGTAGCTGGGATTACAGGCATGCCACCATGCCCAACTAATTTTGTGTTTTTTTTTTTTTTTTTTTGAGGCCAGGTCGCTCTGTCGCCAAGCTGGAGTGCAGTGGCTGATCCTAGCTCACTGCAAGCTCCGCCTCCTGGGTTCACGCCATTCTCCTGCCTCCAGCCTCCCGAGTAGCTAGACTACAGAAGCCACTTCCTCGCCCGGCTTATTTTTGTATTTTTAGTAGAGGTGGGGTTTCACCATGGTCTCGATCTCCTGACCTTGTGATCCACTTCCGCCTGCGGCCTCCCAAAGTGCTGGGATTTGGGCGTGAGCCACAGCGCCCGGCAATTTTGTGTTTTTGTAGAGATGGGATTTCTCCGTGTTGGTCAGGCTGGTCTCAGGCTTCCTTGGACCTCAGGTGATCAGCCCACCTCACGTCCTCCCAAAGGTGCTGGGATTACACAGATGTGAACCACTGTGCCCACATTAATGGAGCTAGTTTTAATTTCCTAACACTCTTATGCCCCCACATTTTACTGAATGTTGTTTCCTCTGCCTTTGAAATCCTCCACATGACTGTTGAATTCTCCTAGTTTACTCCTGTTTTTCTTCAAGATTTCACCAAGATACTAACGCTTCTGGAAGCTTTTTTTGACCTTCCTTGGTTGAGTTGGGTATGAATTTTTCTTGTGGGTCCTTGCAGCCCCCCTGCCTGCCCTTTTACCATACATCTGATTCACCTTGGTGTTCTTAGCACAGTGTTTGACACCAGTCAGGTCCTGGTATGCGTGGATATGGGCAAAACTGAGTTGAATCAGAAAGTCAGTGTGCCCAGGCAGGTGGTTCACGCCTGTAATCCCAGCACTTTGGGAGAATAAGGCAGTCAGATCACTTGAGGTGAGGAGTTTGAGACCAGCCTGGCCAACATGGTGAAACTCTGTCTCTACTAAAAATACAAAAATTAGCCATGCCAGGCGTGGTGGTGTATGCCTGTAATCCCAGCTACTCAGGAGGCTGAGCCAGGAGAATTGCTTGAACCCGGGAGGTGGAGGTTGCAGTGAGCCAGGATCGCGCCATTGAACTCCAGCCTGGGCAACAAGAGTGAAACTCCATCTCAAAAACAAAACAAAACAAAAACAAAAATTAGCCAGCTGTTATCTCAGCTGCTTGGGAGGCTGAGGCAGGAGAATTGCTTGAGCCTGGGAGGCGGAGGTTTCAGTGAGCAGAGATGGTGCCACTTCACTCCAGCCTGGGGGTAACAGAGCAAGACTTCGTCTCAAAAAAAATAAATAAATAAATAAGAAAGTCAGCCTGCGCTGGGTGCCATGGTTCATGCCTGTAAACCTAGCACTTTTGGAGGCCAAAGTGGGAGGACTGCTTGCAGCCAGGAATTTGACTAGTCTGGGCAACATAGCAAGACCCTGTTTCTACCAAAAACTAAAAATAAAAAATTAGCCGGGACTGGGGGCACGTGCTTGTAGTCCCAACTACTCTGGAGGCTGAGGTGGGAGAATCACTTGAACCCAAGAGTTCAAGGCTGCAGTGAGCTATGATTGTTCCGCTGCACTCCAGCCTGGGCAACTGAAAGAGACCCTGAACTTTAAAACCTCTTGGTCCAGTAATGACATCTAATGCCCACAGGAGCAGATATTGGCAGTGACCATCTCAGCACCTTGCAGAAGGCAGGAGAAATCCCGTAGAGGCCAGGCTGAGAAACCAGTTTTGGTATTAATCTTCCACCCTTGGGCTCTCCAGACTCTACTGGAGCTGGCATTTGAACCCATACCATGTCTGCCCAGTTACCTCCTTTTCAGCTCCTCCCACCTCTTAGAGCGCCTTCTTTCATTTTGCAGATCAGCGGTTTGAGTGCTACGTTTGCAGAAATTTTCTTGGAAATAATCCAAAGCAGTCTTCCTGAAGGAGTCAGACTGTCAGTGAAGGAGGTAGGTGCTGGTTTGAGAAGAGGCCCCTGCTGGCCTGCATATGCTCAAAATAAGGATAAGAACATCTGGGCTGGGCGCGGTGGCTCACGTCTGTAATCCCAGCACTTTAGGAGGCCGAGGCGGGTGGATCACGAGGTCAGGAGATCGAGACCATCCTGGCTAATATGGTGAAACCCCGTCACTACTAAAAATACAAAAATTAGCCAGGCGTGGTGGTGGGCGCCTGTAGTCCCAGCGACTTGGGAAGCTGAGGCAGGAGAATGGCGTGAACAAGGGAGGTGGAGCTTGCAGTGAGCCGAGATCGTGCCACTGCACTCCAGCCTGGGCGACAGAGCGAGACTCCATCTCAAAAAAAGAAAAAAAAAAAGAACACATCTGGACTGGCTTTAGAAAGAACAGAGAAATGTGGATAATGTGGCCTAAATAATAATCAGAAAAGTTGTATACTCTGATGACACTGTGATCATTAGTCCAGCTTCTGAGGCATCAGGGATGATGCTTTGTGGCCTACAAGTGCTGAGTTTCAACACAGCATCCTGATGTTGGTGGTGAGCCTATGAGGCCCCAGAATTCTCTCCTTTCAGACAGTTGTGTGGAAGAAAGAACATGGGTTAAGATAGTATATGGTGTAATAAATCAGAACACAAATAGGAAAATATATGTTAGAGAAAAGGTTCCTGGATCTTCAAGTCTTGACTGTAGCTTGACTAAATATATTTCATAAAGAATGCTAGTCAATAGGATGTTTGGTCAGGCATGGAAAACTTGGAGAACATTAGGAATCTTAGCCTAAATACTGAGTATTTGGGTCCAATTGCCAAGATGATCCTTCTTATGACACAGATGTATAAGGTCATCTTAGATTGGTACCATTTGCTCCATCCAGTTCTGCTTGTTCTGAGTCTATGCTTGTCAAGCTTCTTCTGGTTAGTATTTGGGCTTCATACAGATCTGGGTACAGAGACACTACGTGCTGGTCATGCTGCCTTAAAACAGTCCAATCCCTGTTTGTTTTATTTCCTATGTAAATAATTTTGGTATTCTCTCTCTCTCTTTTAAATGCTTCTATTGTGATAGTTATAGCATTTTGACATTAAATCTTCATATATCTGTCTTTTCTAACTAGACTGCAAGTTCACTGAAAGCAAGGAGGAAATCTGATTCAAGTTTGAATCCCCTATGCTATACTATACTATAAGTCTGCTACATAGTAGATAATAAAAGTTACTTGAATCTGAATGATTCTCTACAGAGCTGGTTCATGGTCCCTTTCTGGATGCTGTGCATATCTGGATAACTAAAAGCTCTGCAGTGATTTCCACTTATTTTCTTTTTCTTCTCCTTAGCACACTGAAGAAGATTTCAAGGGACGATTCAAAGCTCGACCAGAACTGGAAGAACTGTTGGCCAAGTTGAACTAGCTACTGTAGACTCTTTCATGCCCGCAATGGTCATATTGAGTGCCAAGGAGAAGAGCTTACTGGGTAGTCAGAGTTCATCAGGAGACCTGACCCTTAGATTTCATAAGTACCCATTCCCATAGCCAGTAATGTCCTCACTCCTCTGTGGCATGGCTGTACTTGCCATTTGTTACCACTTATCTATGACGCAACCCTTGTTATCTTCCATCTAATAAAAATCTGCTGCTGATATGTATATATATGTGTGTGTGAGAGAGAGAAATTGGCCCATCCTGTGGAGTATCTTTAAGAGATTCTATATTCTGGCCAGGCACGGTGGTGCATCCCTCTAATCCCAGCACTTTGTGAGGCTGAGGCAGGAGGACTGCTTGAGGCCAGGAGCTTAAGACCAGCCTGGCAACATTCTGTCTTTACCAAAAACATTTTTTTTTTTTTGCGAGACGGAGTCTCGCTCTGTTGCCCAGGCTGGAGTGCAGTGGCATGATCTCGGCTCACTGCAAGCTCCGCCTCCCTTGTTCACGCCATTCTCCTGCCTCAGTCTCCTGAGTAGCTGGGACTACAGGTGCCTGCCACCACGCCTGGCTAATTATTTGTATTTTCAGTAGAGACGGGGTTTCACCGTGTTAGCCAGGATGGTCTCTATCTCCTGTCCTTGTGATCCGCCCACCTCGGCCTCCCAAAGTGCTGGGATTACAGGCGTGAGCCACAGCGCCCAGCCAAACATTTTTTTTTTAATTAGCTGGACGTGGTGGTATGCACTTATAGTCCCACTACTCGGGAGGCTGAGGCAGGAGAATTGCTTGAGCCCAGTAGTTCAAGACTGTAGGAGCTATGATTTTGCCATTGTACTCTAGCCTGGCTGACAGAGTAAGATCCTTTCTTTTTTTTTTTTAAAAAAAAGAGATTCTATTTTCTCTTTGCCTGATGCTTTAGCACAGAAGCACGTTCCCCTTCCACATTTCTCCAACTAGAGTGAATTCATCCTTTAAAGCAATCTGGCATAGTGTCCTGTAGTGAAGCAGAGGATCATAACATAAGTAAACTCTCTATGGGTGGAAGTTGGAGAGAGGGACATTTTGGCTTTGTACATGAAAAAACTCTCCAGATAGAAACAGATTCTGCCCATAAGTGAAATAAAATGCTTTGTGGGCGTAATAAGTGATTTATAAGTATTCAGGTAGATGTTACATAACTGCTAATTAAGTTACTCTGGATTGAGTTTAAGCAAAGACTTGAAAGTTGATCTTGGCCAGGTGTCAGTAAACTACTGCCCATGAACAAAATCCTACCCACTGCCTGTTTGTGTGGTTTTTAATAATATATTGAGGTGAAATTCATATATACAAAATTAAACTTTTTTTTTTTTTTAAACGGAGTCTCGCTGTGTCACCCAGGCTGGAGTGCAGTGGTGTGATCTTGGCTCACTGCAACCTCCGCCTCCTGGATTCAAGCAATTCTCCTGCCTCAGCCTCCCAAGTAGCTGGTACTACAGGCGCCCGCCAACACGCCCAGCTATTTTTATTTTTTTGAGATGAAGTCTTGCTCTTGTTGCCCCGGCTGGAGTGCAATGGTGCCATCTCGACTCACTGCAACCTCTGCCTCCTGTGTTCAAGCAATTCTTCTGCCTCAGCCTCCCGAATAGCTGGGATTACAGGTGCCTGCCACCACGCCCGGCTAATTTTTGTATTTTTAGTAGAGATGGGGTTTTACCATGTTGGCCAGGGTGGCCTTGAACTCCTGACCTCAGGCGATCCACCCACCTCAGCCTCCCAAAATCGCTGGGATTACAGGCATGAGCTGCCGCCGCACCTGACCTTAAACATTTTAAACTTGAGTAATTCAGTAGCATTTATTTAGTACATTCACAATGTTGTGCAGTCACCAGCTCTATCTAGTTCCAAAACCCCTCCGTTTTTTTTGAAATAAAGGTTTATAGGATCAGAGCCATGCGTATTCACTTACATACTGTCTCTGGTTGCTTTAATGCTACAATGGCAGAGTTGGGTAGCTGCATGTGTATTGCCTCTGTATCATATGGGCAATGGGCAGTGTCACATGTTTTCCATTTGGAAACCTGGAAAAAATAGCAGTATTTTCCAGTTGCTCAGTTGTTATCAATATATGGAAGCAGGAATCAGGATTTCATAAATTGACAAGACACTGGAGCTTAAGGACTTTAGGATCCAGCCAACCTAATTGTCTCTTTTAGCTAGTACAGGTTAGGAGCCCATAGAGGGCAATTCTTTGCCCAAGGTCATGGGATATGTCACTGGCAGAGGGGCAGCAGGATTCAAATCTCGATTCCTAATCCGTCTTTTTCTATCACATCACTCAGGGATGAGTCAGGCTTCTTACACAGGAGGCAGCTGGATTCTGTCACCTTGGAGCTCTTGTGTCACTGACCTAGTTGATGATTTATGCTCTCACCAGAGTCAGAGAGCTTTTGTTGCTCATGATTAGTTTGCCCTGAGACAAATGGAAGTTACTCTTAATGCCTTATCCTGGTAAGAAGGACTGGAGATATTCTGATTGCCAGAACCTCAGGGTTACAAAACAACTATGAGCTTTGACTCTTCTGGAGGGAGGTCCAGAAGGAAATGGATGTTCTTACGATCACATGGCAGTAAAACCACACGGAACACAAGTCTTCTGGCTCCAGGTTGAAAATGCCTTCTCTTCCCTCCCTGAGACAACCTGCTAAAGGAAAAGAGGCAAAGAAACCTGAGTTGTGCCTGGCTTCCACATTTATTCATTTCTAGCCCACTGAACTTCAGATTTCTGATCAGAAGAATGAGCATAATCCTTTTTTAGGGATTTGAGATGGAGATAATATATATAATGGGCCGGGCGCGGTGGCTCAAGGCCTGTAATCCCAGCACTTTGGGAGGCCGAGACGGGCGGATCACAAGGTCAGGAGATTGAGACCATCCTGGCTAACACGGTGAAACCCCGTCTCTACTAAAACAAAAAAATACAAAAAACTAGCCGGGTGAGGTGGCGGGCGCCTGTAGTCCCAGCTACTCAGGAGGCTGAGGCAGGAGAATGGCGTAAACCCGGGAGGCGGAGCTTGCAGTGAGCTGAGATCCGGCCACTGCACTCCAGCCTGGGTGACAGAGCGAGACTCCGTCTCAAAAAAAAAAAAAAAATATATATATATATATATATATATATATAAAATGAACTAGTAATGCTCAGTAAATGTTATATTTCCTTCCCTTCTAAAACTTCTTTGGCATACTTTTTTAAAAGATTTTTTTCATTGAGGTATTATTTATATATAGTGACATACAGATCTTGAACATATATTTGATCAATTTTGAAAATACATCTACCTACCCATGAAACCCATACTTGTATCAAGATAAAGAACATGTGCATCACCCCAAAAAGTTCCCTCATAATCTTCTTCCCCCAAGATGGAGTTTTGCTCTGTCGCCCAGGCTGGAGTGCAGTGGCACAATCTTGGTTCACTGCAACCTCTGCCTCCTGGGTTCAAGCAATTCTCCTGCCTCAGCCTCCCGAGTAGCTGGGGTTACAGGCATATGCCACCACACCTGGCCAATTTTTGTATTTTTAGTAGAGACAGGGTTTTGCCATGTTGGCTAGCCTGGTCTCAAACTGGCTGGTCTCGAACTCCTGACCTCATGATCCGCCTGCCTCAGCCTCCCAAAGTGTTGGGATTACAGGTGTGAGTGACTGCATATGGCCATCTTTCACGTTTTCTCCAAGAAGTAACCACTAACCTCGTTTCTACTGCCATAGATTAGTTTTGCCTATCTAGTACTACATATAAATGAAATATACAGTATGCTTTTCTGTCTGACTTCATCCGTTTAGCATAATGTTTTATCCCTTGTGTTACACGTATCAGTAGTTCATTCCTTCAGCATACTTTTAGTTTTGAATATCCTAGTTGGGGTTAAATTATTCCTAGTAGTGCCATGAAATCACAAGGGATAGGCAGGAGAGAAGAAGGAATGTCAGCGGATTGAGAGTCAGAATAGGTGGGTTCTAATCCTGGCTCTATCAATCAATACATAACCTTGGGGATGAACTATTTTGGTCTTCATTTTACAAATGTGTTAACTGGCCCAGGGAGAGAGAGAGACTTGTCTAAGGTCACCTAATTAGCCAGTGGCAGAGCCAAGGATGGTTTAAGGTCACACAATTCCTGGTTGAGTGCACATTACTGAGATTTTTAAAAAAGGATTTTTATATAGATCACTATTTTTTTTTTTTTTTTGAGACAGAGTTTTGCTTTTATCACCTAGGCTGGAGTGCAATGGCGCAATCTCGGCTCACTGCAACCTCTGCCTCCCAGGTTCAATCGATTCTCCTGCCTCAGCCTCCTGAGTAGTTGGGATTACAGGCACCCGCCACTACACCCGGCTAATTTTTGTATTTTTAGTAGAGACTGGGTTTCACCATGTTGGCCAGGCTGGTCTTGAACTCCTGACCTCAGGTGATCCACCCGCCTTGGCCTCCCAAAATGCTGGGATTACAGGTGTGAGCCACCACACCCGGCCAGATCACTAACTTTCAAGGATAGGATGCCTAGGTAAAATGGGCAGTTTTCCTAGTTGAGGCCAGCAGATTCCTCAGCTTCATGTTTTTGTCCCTTTCCTCTGGCTGAGGATGACTTGTTCCTCCACCATGGAAGCCTGGAAATGGCCAGCTGTGAATTCTGAAAAGGTATGTTTTAGACACATTCAAACACATCTAGGTATTTTGGTCACTCAGATACTAGCAATGCTGAGGCCCCTGGGTCCCCTGTTTCTAGTGTACTTAAGGAAAGCTTTCTGAGCCTGTATTGGGTGTGCCTAGAACTAATCCTGATGGAGAGACACTGCATACAGAGGTAGCCAATGTGTCTTGTGCTTGTTTAATCTGTACTTTGATCTCTTTGTGAATTTTTGTTTTCATGTGTCTGATCTTCCCGCAATCTGAAATGATTCATTTGACTATAATAATCCCTCTGGAATAACTTTCATTCTCAGACATTTCAGCTCATTTTAGAAAATCAGCTCACCATTGAGTGTCCAGGATCTGAAGAATGAAAACCCTTCAAAAGATAGCTGCTGACAGGGAAGAATCCCTGCTACCTCCTCTGCTTGCTTTAAGTCCTTGCTGAGCGAGAAGGGAGCCCCAGCATTTTCTACAGGAAAATATAAGGATTCAATCTGGACTTGCTTCAGTTCTCTTTGGGTTTCTGAAGTTTTCAGCAGCTCAAGGACTTAGTCTGGCAACTTTATGGAGAGAGGGTGGGAGGAGTATCTTCTTAGTCATGTAGTAAAACGCATTGCAGTGCACCTTTGTACCGAGCACAAGGCCAAGTCCCCAGCCAAGGACCTTGAAAGGAAGAGCTAAACCATGAGTCTGCCCTAGGCCTAGCCAAGAGAGGCATCAAGCCAAGAGGTCTCTCCACTCATCCCTGGCACCAAGCCTCTAAGCAGAGGCAACCCAAAGCTGCCAGAGTTAGATCCTATAGGGACAGGTATGAACCACCTTAAAGTCCAGCTCCTAGACTGTGGGCTGCAAAGCTGAGACTAAAGAAAAACATACCAATCTATATCACTGTGGGCAACTTGCACTAATTAATTGCAAAAAGTTAATTTCCTTTTTGCAAAGTACTGACAAAAGCAAAGTAATATTTACACAGTCAATGTGGTTACTCACTACTGTGTGTTAAGCACTGCACTGGGCACCAGATGCTTGTGAGAGTAGAAAACAGCCTAGGCTTTAGAGCAAGACACGCTTGGGAGTCTGATCCCCAGTCTGAGCTTTATTTCCTCATCTAAAAGAGAGCGAATGCCATGTTCAGAGGATTAGAAATTAGATTAGATAATGTAACTCAGGACAGTCACTAGCACACTTAATAGTGATGATGGTAATAGCTAATGTTCACTGAACACTTACTATGTGCCAGATGCTGTTCCTAGGCTAAACCAATATTTAACTCAATCTTTCAACAATCCTATGAGGAAGGCCTATATTAGTTTTGAGGCTTGTGAAAAAGGTACTATATTTGCATTTTTACACAGGTAAAAACAGATCCTGAGATGTTAAGTAACTTGTCCAAAGTCACAAAGCTAGTAAGTGGCATAACTAGGATGTGAAGGCAGCACATCATTGGGATTGAGAGCAGGCTCTGGAACCAGACTGTCTGAGTTAAATGCCCAATAAATTTTAACACTTTTTATTATTAGCTACATATGTTTTGTTCCCTCATTTATTTGGCTTATGACATACGAATTATCCCCATTTATCTGAGGGAACAGGCTTGGATGGCAAGAGTCCTCTTTGCCTGATCAAATACATTCTGTGATCCACCCTGTGCTTAACTCCCTATTAGAGCCAGTGTCCTCCAAAACATGCTTGCTCCACTTAGCTGGTTTGGAAGCCATCCTTCCTGCTAAAGAGGCCTTTTATGCTTCTCTCTGTTGCTATCACCCCCTCCTCCATAGCCTACTATTTTTACTCACACAAAATACACACATTCCTATTGTAAAAGATTTGAATACACAAACAGAGTCCTTACTGATGGAAATTGACATTGGGACCATTTACTAGTATAAACAATGCTGCAATGAACCTAATAGTATATATGTCTTATAAAAATACATTTCTGGGCCGGGCGCGGTGGCTCAAGCCTGTAATCCCAGCACTTTGGGAGGCCGAGACGGGTGGATCATGAGGTCAGGAGATCGAGACCATCCTGGCTAACACGGTGAAACCCCGTCTCTACTAAAAAAAATACAAAAAAACTAGCCGGGCGAGGTGGCGGGCGCCTGTAGTCCCAGCTACTTGGGAGGCTGAGGCAGGAGAATGGCGTAAACCCGGGAGGCGGAGCTTGCAGTGAGCTGAGATCCGGCCATTGCACTCCAGCCTGGGCAACAGAGCGAGACTCCGTCTCAAAAAAAAGAAAAAAAAAAAAAAACCTTTCTGGCCAGGCACAGGGGCTCATAGCTGTAATCCCAACACTTTGAGAGGCTGAGGTGGGAGGATCACTTGAGCCCAGGAGTTTGAGACTAGCCTGGGCAACATATTGAGACCTCATCTCTACCGAAAACAAAAACGAAATTTCTCTGATTATCCATGATGTAGAGCATATTTACAGTTTCCTATGTTTTGTGGCTTGTTCACTTTTTTTTTTGAGATGGAGTCTCGCTCTGTCACCCAGGCTGGAGTGCGGTGGCAGGATCTCAGCTCACTGCAACCTCTGCTGCCTCCCGGGTTCAAGCAATTCTCCTGCCTCAGCCTCCCAAGTAGCTGGGATTACAGGCACATGCCTGGCTAATTTTTTTGTTTTTAGTAGAGACAGGATTTCGCCATGTTGGCCAGGCTGGTCTCAAACTCCTCATCTCAAGTGATCCACCCAGTTCTGCCTCCCAAAGTGTTGAGATTACAGGCGTGAGCCCCTGCGCCTGCCTCATTTGTTCACTTTTCTATCCAACTATGTGCTTCTTAGTGGCTTCCAGGTACTTTTTATTCTGGATGGTAATCTTTTCTGCTATAATTTACAAATAGGTAATGTCTACTTCATCTTTATTATTTATTTATTTATTGAGACAGTCTCACTCATCACCCAGGCTGGAATGCAGTGGTGCAATCTTGGCTCACTGCCATCTCTACCTCCCAGGTTCAAGTGATTCTCCTGCCTCAGACTCCCAAGTAGCTGGGATTATACTCAGCATGCACCACCATGCCTGGCTAATTTTTTTGTATTTTTAGCAGAGATGGGTTTTTGCCACGTTGGCCAGGCTGGTCTTGAACTCCTGACCTCAAGTGAGCCACCATGCCTGCCCTACTTCATCTTTAAAAGTTCAACTCAACTCATCCCTTCTCTTCTTTGAGATTCTTGCTGAAAACTCCAGTGCACACTGCTTGTTTTCTCTGATGAATCAGCACTGAGCACACACACATAGCAATTTGTCTTTATAATTTGCCTGGTTATCCCCTTCAGCCAGAAGTAGGATTGTTCTTTAAACTCCTATCTTCTCCCCTCTTTTCTCTTTACTTCTTCCCCAGATACTGGCATGAAGGCTCAAAGCAAATTTTAAGGCCACTATACCTCAGATTTGGGCTTCTAATAGATCGATCCTGAAGCAATATTTGTTACTGTCTGGGTGTGGTGGCTCATACCTGTAATCCCAGCACTTTGGGAGGCTAAGGAGGGTGGATCACTTGAGGTCAGGAGTTCGAGACCAGCCTGGCCAACATGGTGAAACCCCGTTCCCTACTAAAAATACAAAAATAAGCCGCGTGTGGTACTGCTTACCTGTAGTCCCAGCTACTTGGGAGGCTGATGCAGGGGGATCACTTGAATTTGGGAGGCAGAGGTTGCAGTCAGCCGAGATTGCACTATTGCACTCCAGCCTGGGCAACAGAGCAAGACTCCATCTCAAAAAAAAAAAAAAAAAAAAAAAAAGAATAGAATAGAATGGAAGAGTTTTGTTGAAGAAAAATGAGAATTGATATGCAACTGTTTTGAATCAGAAAACACAACCTACTAAAAGGGGGAGTTATTCAGCTCCAGCAAATTGTTAAGAGGGAATAAAAATCAATGTTAACAGCTTTTCCACTTTTCAAAAGCTGAAAATCTGTATTTTAGTGTTAAATATACTTTAAAAATGTTAGCCCAACTTTGTGTGTTTGTTGGGTTGGGAGCAGGTTAAAGCCAGACTCAGTATCTGTTAATTCAACAGAATCTAGCATTTAATAGGTACTCAATATTTGAATAATTAGCTGGGTGTGGTGATGCACACACCTGTGGTTCCAGCTACTTGAGAGGCTTAGGTGGGAGGATGGCCTGAGCCCACTGAGGATGCAGTGAGCCCTGATTGCACCACTGCACTCCAGCCTGGGCAACAGAGACTCCGTCTCAAAAAAACAAAACAAAAACATATTTGAATAAAAAGTTTCCCTATTTGCTTTCTTCCTTCCACTAAACTGACTGAAACATCCAGAACAAGTGATGAAAGAGAAAAGCACTAATCAGGTAATCAATTTACCATTAGATTGTGAATTTAATTTAAAATAAAATGTCCCTAAAATCATCTCAGTACTTGGCACACTGACCCAAGATGTGGGGTAGGGGAGCATCCCTTACCACATTCTTTGTTTTCCTGGCAAATACTGGTGGAACAAGACAGCTGAGGATGTGTGAGATCTGACCAAGAACATATGACAGCTGTTTGTGCCAGTCACGTCTAAACCCATGGCTCTCAACTCCAGATCCAAAAACTATCCCCATGTTTTATACCTCCCACACCCAGCATTTAGGATTTCTTCCTCTATAATCTTGCTGGGTGCTGATCTTGGCAGGGCCATCTACTGGGGATAGGTGGTTTGAGGTCTCAGTGGTGGGCACTGGCTTGTTCTTTCCTCCTCTGCAGCTCCTCTCGCCGCCTCGACTGCTGTTCACTCATGCAATCCTTGAACGCCTGCACCTGTGGCTGGCATTGCCGCCAGTCCTGGTGCTGGGCCATGCACTCCTGCACTGCAAAGTGGGAGGCAGCACAGCCAGAGCGGGAGATCAGCTGGTCCAGCGGGTCCTCCTCCTCATCCTCCTTCTTCACCCGTTGGGTCCAGGTATGGCCTTGAGGGGCTGAGGTTGACATCCTGGGGATGGGGAGTCTATAGAACATTAACAGAGACAAGGTTAGAGTGGGGATATAATATGTAAGGTTCCTAGATTATAAATAGCACTGACCAGACTGCACCGTTTAGCCTGTTTATGTCTCCCGTGGGAGACTCTAAGCTTGCAGACAGATGCTTGTGTTTTGTTTTGTTTTGTTTTTTTAAGGGTGTCTTGCTTTGTTACCCAGGCTCACTGTAGCCTCCATCTTTAGGGATCAAGCAATCCTTCCACCTCAGTTCCTCCCCAGCCAGAGTAGCTGGGACTACAGGTGTGCACCACCACACTCAGCTAATTTTTTTGATTTTTTGATAGATACAAGGTTTTTCCATGTTGCTCAGCATGGTCTCAAAACCCTGGGCTGAAGCGATCCTCCTGCCTTGGCCTCCTGAAGTGCTGAGATTACAGGTGTGAGCCAACTGTGCCCAGCTGATGTTTGTCTTGATTTACCTTTGTGCCTCCAGCACTAGGCCTGGCTGAGAGCAGGCCTGCAAAGTGGTTTGAACTGAATGAGATAAACCATGTGAGAATGCTTGACATAACATTCAATAAGTTCAATGGATTTTGCTATTGGAATATTAATTAGGTGAAATGTCATCTTTTTAGATAAGCTATCTCTGATCTACCTAAAAAGAACTAAACTTTCAGCTAGGTACGATGGCTCAAACCTGTAATCCTAGCATTTTGGGAGGCTGAGGAAGGAAGATCCCTTGAGCCCAGGAGTTTGAGACTAGCCTGGGTTATGGCAAGACCTCATCTCTACAAAAAAATTTTAAAATGACTGGGTACGGTGGCTCACGCCTGTAATCCCAGCACTTTGGGAGACCGAGGTGGTTGGATTACCTGAGGTCGGGAGATCAAGACCAGCCTGACCAACATGGAGAAAGCCTGTCTCTACTAAAAATACAAAATCAGCCAGGCATCGTGGCGTATGCCTGTAATCCCAGCTACTCAGGAGGCTGAGGCAGGAGAATCGTTTGAACCCGGGAGGCGGAGGTTGTGATGAGCCGAGATCACACCACTGCACTCCAGCCTGGGGAACAAGAGCGAAACTCTGAGGCCTCAAAAAAAAAAAAAAAAAGAAAGAAAGAAAAAAAATTTAAAAATTAGCTGGGCATGGTGGCACACACTTGTAGTCCCAGGTTCTCAAGAGGCTGAAGAGGGAGAATCCCTTGAGCCCAGGAGTTGAAAGGCTGCAGTGAGCTATGATGCTGCCACTATACTCCAGCTTAGGTGACATGATGAGACCGTTTCAAATAAATAAATAACTGTTCTTCTTTTATCCTGCTAGTCTTATTCTATGCTGAAGAACAAAGTTTAAAAAGTGAAAGAGGCTGGATGTGGTGGCTCACACCTGTAATCCCAACACTTTGGGAGGCCGAGGCAAGTGGAGCACGAGGTCAGAAGTTCAAGACCAGCCTGGCCAAGCTGGTGAAACCCCATCTCCACTAAAAATATAAAAATTAGGTGGGCACGATGGCAGGTGCCTGTAATCCCAGCTACTTGGGAGGCTGAAGCAGGAGAATCGCTTTAATCCAGGGGACAGAGGTTGCAGTGAGCCAAAGATTGCACCACTGCACTCCAGCCTGGGCGACAGAGTGAGACTCCGTCTCCAAAACAAACAAACAAAAAAACAAAGTGAAAGGGTGCCCAAATATGGGTAGGTTTTGGCACATGGGAAGGATAGAAAGAGCTCAGTGTGGCTGTAGCATACACCATGCAGAAACCTGGCCTCTGCATCTATAAGGTGAGATGGCTTTGTAAACTATACAAAAATGTGAGATGTATTTATTTGCCCAAACTGTCATGCCCATCTGCATCAGAACACTCAGCAGAAAGCAGCATACAGAAGGAACTTAAGATCTGAAGAGAAATGACTTCAACCTTTGCAAAAATTTCACCATGATGGGCTGTAAAGAAACTAGAAGGACTCCTTATTACCTTTACTGTGTCTCTCATTCACTCAACCAATGATTAAGTACCTATCATGTACCAGGCACTATGCTAGTGCTGAGGATTCAAGAGTGTCTAAGTCAGTTAAGTTCCTGGCTTCATGGAGTTTACAACCTAGACAAGGAGAGAGGGCAGTTTAGTATGCAGTGTATAGATAGCGAAGACTGGGACCACAGTGGAGGGATACCTAATCCAGACAAGGGCAGGAATAGCAGGGAAGGCTTCCTAGAGGAAGTGATTTCCAAGCTGAAACTTGACATATGGAACAAAAGTTAGCCAGAGATGGGAAAACTATTTTTGGTCAATGGAAGAGCAGGTGGTTGAGATAGAATCTGATACATGAGAGAAAAAAAAAAAAAGTTCAGTGATGGGAAAATAGAGTATCAGAACAAGACAATATTAAACTGGTGGGCTTTGTAGGACATAGTAGGGAATTTAAGGCTTTTTATTCTGAGGGCAATGGGGAAGTCACAAGAGGGAGTCAGGCACTTTACACAACTCATTTGCCTTGGAGGCAGTATAACTTAAGCAGGAGGGGGAAAATGGGCTTTGAAACAGACTCGGACCTAGCTTTGTCACTGCCTCATTTGGTGTCCTTGGACACGTCATTTGATAACCTCTCTGGAAACACAGAGATGAAGCTGGGTGCCATGGCTCACGCCTGTAATCCCAGCACTTTGGGAGACTGAGGCTGCAGGATGGTTTGCGCCCAGCCTGGGCAACACTGCGAGCCGTGATCATGCCACTGCATCCCAGCCTGGGTGACAGCGGGAGACCCTGCCTCAAAAAAAAAAAAAAAAGATAAGGTTTATAAGGAGGCTAGTACGTCTAAAGAGTTCAATAAATGATAGTTCTCTCTTCCTAAACAGGCCAGCAGCAAATAATTTAGAGAAAGAACAGTGGAATTGAAAGTGCCTTGGATCCTAAACCAAGAGATCCGTATTCGAATCCCAGCACTACGCCTTACTATGTAAACTTTTTCATTTTAGTTTCCCCATTAATAATATTTAATTCGCACAATAGAATGAAGATTAACGAATGAAAAGTGCTTGGGCTACAACAGGACTCAGTAAATGCTACTGTACTCTCCTCTCACCACCTTCTGGCTTCAGTCTCCGGAGTAAAATGAGGACGACCCCTGCTCAGAGATCAGGGTAGGCTAGATGGTTGGCAGCTGGATCGTGGAGGCTGGCCTAAACTAGGAAGTCATGGAAAGGATCTTAAAGCAGAAAAATGCTGGCAGCCACGAGGCCTGAAATGCCTCAGGGGCATCGCGGACTTTGAACTTTGAGGACGCATGCGCGCGCGCGGCCGCTAATCGCTGCACCTTTGGGCCCGCAACGCCTTCTGAAGAACGCGGTATGCGATGCTCACCGAATAGGTGGGAGAAGAGGGCCCGAACACACGCTCCTACGCAGCGGCTTGAGCTTCGCGGGCGGTTGAGGGTCCTCTGTCCATCCTTCCGGGAACCAGCCCCTCGTGTGGAGCGCGCACACGGAAGGGGCGGGGAACGTGAAAAAGGCCCGTTTTCATTGGTGGCCTCTCGGTGTTGAGCCCACCCTCTGTCCTCGCCGCAGCCTTCTCGGGGACCCACTTCCGGGAAGGGGCGGAAGAGGTGGGCTGGTGGAGGCGGGGTCGAGATGGCGGCGCCTTTGAGGATTCAGAGCGACTGGGCGCAAGCCCTAAGGTGAATCCAGGCCCAGAACAGAGTCAGAGGAGGAGGGTAGTGGATGTTGCTTTTGCGTCAAGGAGAGCCATGCCTGGTCCAGGATATCAATAGGGGTTACTTCATCAATTGTTGAGGGATATGGAGGGAACAGGGTCCGGAAAAAGAAGTCTCAAACCCGTATGGTCATTCTCTGAAAAGCTATCCCCAGGCCAAGGGAGCACATGAGTTGTGTGATCCCCGCGTCAGAATTAGTATCAGTGAGTTGGAGAAAGACAGGGATACTGGAAGGCAGGAAGGCTCTTGGCCAAGCAGTCATTTAGCAAATATTGATTAGTCGTCAGTTATTTCCAGAAGTCCCTGTACTCACCACCACTTTGTGCATGTGATGGAACCTTTGTATTCTCCTAGGCCCCTAATGCTATATTGGGCATACTGGACGATACTATTAAGGAAACTAACACTATGTCCAGGCCCAGTACTGGATGCTTGGTGGAGCTCAGATGTATACTCTAAATATAAGTGATGGTTCCTGCTCTTAAGAAGCTGACATCCAAGCCGGGTGCGGTGGCTCACGCCTGTAATCCCAGCACTTTGGAAAACTGAGATTGGTGGATCATTTGAGGTCAGAAGTTCAAGACCAGCCTGACCAACATGGTGAAACCCTGTCTTTACTAAAAATACAGAAATTAGCCGGGTGTGGGAGTGGGCACCTATAATCCCAGCTACTCGGGAGGCTGAGGCAGGAGAATCGGTTGAACCCAGGAGGTGGAGGTTGCAGTGAGCTGAGGTTGCACCACTGCACTCCAGCCTGTGTGACAGAGCGATACTCATCTCAAAAAAAAAGAAAAGCTGAAATCTTAAGTAGGAATACACAGCCAACTATTCATTCATAAAACGTTTATTGATCTTATACTGTGCCAGTTGTTTCTCTAGGAATCAGGATGGATATAGCAGTGCCGTATTTGTCAACTGCTACTGCTAATAAGGGTTTTTCAAATTGAAACAATGGTGAAGATGAATGAAACAGCCTTCTGCATTTAAGAAATTTTCACCTTACTAAATTTATACCTTACTTAATTTAGGTGGGCTAAAATACAGACTAGTTGCTAGTACACAGAATGTGATAAGTAGTAAAGAACAATAACATGAAGTTCCACTAGGTACCTATGAGAAAGTACAGCACCAGAATCAGAAGGCTTAACTTGCCCAAGATCATGCATCTCGTCAAATGATAGAGGGTTACTGTCAACCTAGATGTTTCTGTCTTAAAAGCATAGACCCTTTCCATTAGACCCTAAAAGTGCTAGGGTGAAGAGATCAGGATTTGGATGATTGGGCAGGTGCCGAAATAATAAAAGGAATCTTGTTTGGTTATTGTGAGAGTTAATGATTGTATATGGAAAGTGCTTAGCACAGGGCTTGGTTTACAATAATCCTGATAAATATCTAATTAGATAACCTTGATTTTTCAAAGTGAGCTCACTGTTGATGGATGAGCATTAATTTAACCAACAGATATCTATTCATTAAATAGTTAATCCACAAATACTTCTTGAACAAATAAAGTTTGTGTGTCTTAGAATGATCTATACCTGATGAAAGGTTGAACTAGCTCATGTCTAAGTACTGTGACCAAACTGGAGGTTACATGACCTTCTTTCTTCCCTTGTAACTATGGGATCCTGTTCAACTTTGGGTGAGCCTAATTAAGCTTTTGTCTTTCTTCATAGGAAGGATGAAGGGGAGGCCTGGCTGAGCTGTCATCCCCCAGGTAATACCCTATATGCTGTCACTTTAAAGAAGAAGGATTATTATCCTTAAAAGAAAGCTTCCTATTTTCTCTTGGCCCAGCCTCCTTATATAATACTCATAGTCTGCAAATATGCTTGACCAGTCGGTACTGTATAGCTAACACCCCAACTCCTCCATTCCAAGGGAAGGCCTTCAGATTGATTTTCCATTTGAAAGCCACAGACTTATTCATGGAGACATTGTTGATGCATCTTAATTAATCACTTACCCTGTGCTGTTGTATTCTAAGCACTTCTGCAGCTTTAACTGGGACCTTCTTGATGATAATTTCTAGATCTATAGCTCCAGCCCTGACTTCTGCATGTTCAAACAGAGATTGATTAGTTGTTTGCTGGAGATTCTGCTTAAAGGTCTCACTGTCACCTTAAGTTACTTGACTTACTGAAGTCCAAAACCAAGCTGAGTACATTTGTTGTCAAGTGAGTTCTCTTTCTTGATTTTCTCATTTCTTAAGTTACCATCATTTTTCTAGGCACCAGAGTGAAAAACCTAGTTATTTGACCCTGCCATATCCAGGAAGCTCCCAAGTCTTATCAGTTTTTCTTTTGAATAACACTCTTTATTTCATTCACAGGATTCTTTTCAAATTGGTAACCAATGTGGTACCATTCTAAAACAAATCAACCTTCCTTCTAAATTCTGTGAGAAAGTTTTGTTTTGCTGATTATCTTTCATTTCAAATGCTACTGATATATTGTATTTCTATGACAAATAAAGTTTTGGCCAGGCACAGTGGCTCACACCTATAATCCTAGCACTTTGGGAAGCTGAGGCAGGAGGATCACTTGAGCCCAGGAGTTCGAGACCAGCCTGGGAAACAAAGTGAGACGCCCATCTCTATAAAAAATAATAAAAAAAAAAAATAGGCATAGTGGCATGCTTGTATAGTCCCAGCTACTTGGCAGGCTGAGATAGGAGGATCTGTTGAGCCCAGGAGGTTGAGGCTGCAGTGAGTTACAATTGAACCATTGCACTCTTGCCGGAGTGACAGAGTGAGACCCCATCATTAAAAAAAAAAAAAAAGATTATTGTTTATATTAGTGGAATAAAGGACTGACTTTATAGTGTTGTGACTTGCCAATCATCTTAAAGTATAAGGCCAGATGTGGTGGCTCACACCTATCATCCACCATTCTGGGAGGCCAAGATGGAGGATTGCTTGAGACCAGCTTGGGGAACATAGGGAGACCTCGTGTCTACAGCAAATAAAACTAGCTGGGCATGGTGTTGGGTGTCTGTAGTCCCAGCTACTCAAGAGGCAGAGGTGGGAGGATTGCTCAAGTCCAACAAGTCAAGGCTGCAGTGAGCTGTGATCATGCTACTGGATCTCCTACCCTGATCGGGTAGCCGTGATCATGCTACGTGATCTCCTACCCTGGACCAGAAAGTGAGACCCTGTCTCTAAAAAAAGAAACACACACACAAATATACAAATATATATATACACACACATACATACACATATATACATATATATATATGTAACATAAAAATTCAAGGACAATATTGTATTTTATTTTAACTATTTTATTGTGCTTAATTATGTTCAAAAATCCTATTCTAACTGCTTGAGCTAGGATTGTGCCACTGTACTCCAGCCTGAGAGACAGAGCGAAACCCTGTCTCAATTAAAAAATAAAAATAAAAAAAATTTAAAAGCTGGGCACAGTGGCTCTACTAAAAAGAAATACAAAAAATTAGCCAAGCATTGTGGCGGGTGCCTGTAGTCCCAGCTACTCGTGAGCCTGAGGCAGGAGAATGGCATGAACCCGGGAGGCAGAGCTTGCAGTGAGCCGAGATCATGCCACTGCATTCTAGCCTAGTCGACTGAGCAAGACTCCGTCTCAAAAAAAAAAAAAAAATTAAAAAAAAGCTGGGCACGGTGGCTCACGCCTGTTATCCCAGCACTTTAGGAAGCCATGGTGAGCGGATCACCTGAGGTCAGGAGTTTGAGACCAGCCTGGCTAACATAAAACCCCGTTTCTACTAAAAATACAAAAAATTAGCCGGGCATGGTGGTGCTGCCTGTAATCCTAGCTACTCAGGAGGCTGAGGCAGGAGAATCGCTTAAACCCATGAGGTGGAGGTTGCAGTGAGTGGAGATCGCGCCATTGCATTCCAGCCTGGGTAACAAGAGTGAAACTCCGTCTCAAAAATAAATAAATAAATAAATAAAAGTAAAAAAAAAAATACACAAAAGACCTACATTTTATTTTAACTAAAATATATAAACATACATTAAAATTCACCATCTCTTCATTAGTCCACTGATTATTACAAGGACCTTGGCTTTCTTATAATAAACCATAACCGAAAGGCACAGTTTCTTTAAAGCAAGGCAAATCTTTACTTACGCTAAAAAAGCAATCTAAGAGCAAAATGTCAACTGGGGTTTATATTTTTTTAGATCTTTTCCCTAACATTTTGCATTTATCTTGCCCATACATACTATTAAAGCAGTTTTTTAAAACAGAGTCTTGCTCTGTCACCCAGGCTGGAATGCAGTGGCATGATCTCGGCTCACTGCAACCTCCAGTCCCGGGTTGAAGCGATTCTCGTGCCTCAGCCTCCTGAATAGCTGGAACTACAGGTGCATGTTACCATGCCCAGCTAATTTTTGTATTTTTAGTAGAGACGGGATGTCACCATGTTGGCCAGGCTGGTCTTGAACTCCTGACCTCAAGTGATCCTCCTGCCTTGGCCTCCCAAAGTGCTGGGATTATAGGCATGAGCCACTGCCCCTGGCCTAAAACAGTTTTTAAAAAAATTATCAAGTCTTTACAAAGCAACAAACTTAGTTTTGTTTTGTTTTTAATTACCAAGCTACCTTCAACAACCAAGGAGTTTTTTTTTTGTTTGTTTGTTTTTGAGATGGAGTCTCACTCTGTTGCCCAGGCTGGAGTGCAGTGGCGCAGTCTCGGCTCACTGCAACCTCCGCCTGCCAGGTTCAAGTGATTCTCCAGCTTCAGCCTCCCAAGTAGCTGGAACTACAGGCGTGTGCCGCCATGCCTGGCTAATTTTTTTGTTTTTTTTTGTTGTTTTTTTTTTTGAGACGGAGTTTCGTTCTTGTTGTCCAGGCTGGAGGCTGGAGTGCAATGGCACAATCTTGGCTCACTGCAACCTCCACCTCCCAGATTCAAGCAATTCTCCTGCCTCAGCCTCCCGAGTAGCTGGGATTACAAGCATGTGCCACCATGCCTGGCTAATTTTGTATGTTTTTTTTTTTTTAACAGAGACACGGTTTCTCCATGTTGGTCAGGCTGGTCTCGAACTCCCAACCTCAGGTGATCCATCCACCTCAACCTCCCAAAGTGCTGGGGTTACAGGCATGAGCCACCGCGCCCGGCAATTTTTTGTATTTTTAGTAGAGACGGGGTTTCACTGTGTTAGTCAGGATGGTCTCCATCTCCTGATCTTGTGATCCACTCACTGTGGCCTCCCAAAGTGCTGGGATTACAGGTGTGAGCCACCGCACCCGCACTTTTTTTTTCTTTTTTGAGGGTAACTTGTAGGCTCAGTTTTCTTTATGAATTGGAGTTAATGATGTCTCTTAAGGAGGAGGATGGTTTTTGTTTTTGTGTGTGTTTATTTTTATTTTTATATATTATTTATTTATTTATTTATTTTTGAGTTGGAGTTTCGCTCTTGTCGCCCAGGCTGGAGTGCAGTGGTGTGGTCTTGGCTCACTGCAACCTCCGCCTCCTGGGTTCAAGCAATTCTTCTGCCTCGGCCTCCCAAGTAGCTGGGATTGCAGGCATGTGCCACCACGCCTGGCTAATTTTTTTGTTTTGTTTTTTTTTTGAGATGGAGTCTCGCTCTGTCGCCTAGGCTGGAGTGCAGTGGCACAATCTTGGCTCACTGCAAGCTCCACCTTCCGGGTTCATGCCATTCTCCTGCCTCAGCCTCCTGAGTAGCTGGGACTACAGGTACCCGCCACCATGCCCAGCTAGTTTTTTTGTATTTTTGGTAGAGACAGGGTTTTACTGTGTTAGGCAGGATGGTCTCGAACTCCTGACCTTGTGATCCACCCACCTCGGCCTCCCAAAGTGCTGGGATTACAGACGTACTGTGCCTGGCCTATTCTTATTTTTTTGAGACAGGGTCTTGCCCTGTTGCTCAGGCTGGAGTAGAGTTACATGGTTATGGGTCACTGCAGCCTTGATCTCCTGGGTTCAAGAGATCCTCCCACCTAAGCCTCCTGAGTAGCTGGGACCACAGCCATGCACCACCATACCCGGCTAATTTTGTAAATTTTTTGTGGAGACAAGGTCTCACTATGTTGCCCAGGCTGGTCTTGAACTTCTGTGTTTATTTTTTAATGCATGGGGTCTCACTGTGTTTCCCAGGTGCTGAATTTGAACTCCTGTGCTCAAGTGATCCTTTCTCAGCCTCCCAAGTAGCTGAGACTCTAGGTGTGATCCACCATCTTGTTTCTTGTTTTTGTTTTTAAATAACAGCTTTATTGAGATAAAAATGTGTGCTATCTATGTGCTAGTTGCTTTACATATATTATTTCTAGTATCACTCCCCCGCAAAAAAAAGTCTATACCTGTTAACAGTCACTTTCCACCCCCCAATCCTAGCAACCACTAGTTTACTTTCTATCTCTATGGTTTTGCCTACTTTGGACATTTCACATAAATGGAATCATAAAATACGTGGCCTTTTGTGTGACTTCTTTCACTTAGCATAATGTTTCTTTTTTTTTTTTGAGAGTCTTACTCTGTTGTCTAGGCTGAAGTATAATGACGCAATCTCAGCTCCTCATTGCAACCTTCACCTCCCGGATTCAAGTGATTTTTGTGCCTCAGCTTCCTGAGTAGCTGGGATTACAGGCACCTGCCACCACACCCGGGTAATTTTTGTATTTTTAGTAGAGACGAATGAGGTTTCGGCATGTTGGCCAGGCTGGTCTTGAACTCTTGGCCTCAAGTGATCTACCCACCTCGGCCTCCCAAAGTGCTGGGATTACAGGCAACTTAGTACAATGTTTCTATTTGTTGTTTTTATCAGTACTTCATTCCTTTTTGTGGCCCAGTAATACTCTGTTGTATGGATACACTATAATTTGTTTATCCATTCATCAATTGACGGACATTTATTTCTAGGTTTTGGCTATTATGAGGGAAGGAGATTTTGATGGCAGGATAGATGGCATGAGAACCGGCTGCTGTGGGGAATGGGAGAGGTGAAAGGATTACAAAACTGCTGAGTTTAGAAACATGAATTGTATTGGTGACAATTGGCAGTTGTGTCCTTTTCTGGAGCAGTGCTTAGCAGCCTGCATGTAGGAATGTAGAAGGTGAGTGGTTGGACTGATCCCAGTTCTGCTATTATATAGAGAAAACCAAGGCTGAGGTCATTTTAGTGACTTCACAAATGCAGAGAAGTCAGCTGGGCAGGGTAACTCACCCTGTAATCCTACCACTTTGGGAGGCTGAGGCAGAAGGATTGCTTGAGCCCAGTAGTTCGAGACCAGTCTGGGCAACAGTCTCTACTAAAAATAAAAAAAAAATAAAAATAAAAAATTGGCTGGGCGTAGTGGCTTACGCTTGTAATCCCAGCACTTTGGGAGGCTGAGGCGGGTGGATCACGAGGTCAGGAGATCGAGACCATCCTGGCTAACACGGTGAAACCCCTTCTCTGCTAAAAAAAAATGCAAAAAATTAGCTGGGTGTGGTGGCGGGCGCCTGTAGTCCCAGCTACTTGGGAGGCTGAGGCAGGAGAATGGCGTGAACCCAGGAGGCGGAGCTTGCAGTGAGCCGAGATCGCGCCACTGCACTCCAGCCTGGGTGACTGAGCGAGACTCCGTCTCAAAAAAAAAAAAAAAAAAAAAAGTTGGGCATGGTGGCATGCAGGCTACTCAGGAAGCTGAGGTGGGAGAATCACTTGATTCCAGGAGACAGAGGCTGCAGTGAACCATGATCATGCCACTGCACTCCAGCCTGGGTGACAGAGTGAGACCCTGTCTCAAATATTTAAAAAATACATATATATACACATCCACAAATGTAGAGAAGTCATTGAGTGATTGGTTGAAATGATGCACCATGAGGGCCAGACTTCTTAAGGCAGTTGGTAAACACAGTAGGGAATTATGGAGTGGGATAAAAAGTGAAGTTCCTTCAGTTCTGTTTTTGTGGCATCTTTCTGAAATAGTGCTTCATGATACTTCCCTGTGAAAAGCATCTTTACTAGGTCTTCTATAGGCCAAACTTCTACCCTAGACTTGAGTTTCTCTGGGATTTATCCCTTAAGTATCATTTCCATGACTGCTATTACCAAACTGGTGTATTAATTGATGACGCCTTCCCTCTTGTTTTTTTTTTTCTTTTATTATTTTTTTTTGAGATGGTGTCTCACTCTGTCACCCATACTGGAGTGCAATGGCGTGGTCTCAGCTCACTGCAACCTCCGCCTCCCAGGTTCAAGCGATTCTTCTGCCTCAGCCTCCTGAGTATCGTAGCTGGGACTACAGGCGCATGCCACCAAACCTGGCTAATTTTTGTATTTTTAGTAGAGATGAGGTTTCACTGTGTTGGCCAGGCTGGTCTTGAACTCCTGATGTTGTGATCCACCCACCTTGAGCTCCCAAAGTGATGAGATTACAGGCGTGAGCCACCATGCCCAGCCGACTTTCTTTCATTCTTGATATGCTCCTCCTTAATTTGGAGTTTTCTTTCCCTTATTTTCTTCCTAGCCAGCTCCTATCTTTCTTTGAGGATCCTACGCAAGTCCTATACTCTCTAGAAAGCGCTCCCGGCCAGACGTGGTGGCTTACGCCTGTAATCCCAACACTTTGGGAGGCTGAGGTGGGTGATCACCTGAGGGGAGGAGCTCAAGACCAGCCTGGCCAATCTGGTGAAACCCCATCTCTGCTAAAAATACAAAAATTAGCCAGATGTGGTGGCAGGCGCCTGTAATCCCAGCTACTTGGGAGGCTGAGGCATGAGAACTGCTTGAACCCAGGAGGTGGAGGTTGCAGTGAGCTGAGATCGCGCCATTACACTCCAACCTGGGCGACACTAATGAAACTCCATCTCAAAAAAAAAGCCCTCCCACTCTTATGTGAATCCATGGTGATTTCTACTTCTCTCTTCTGTAACTTCAGTTTGGTTTGACATTTATTTACTGAATAATAAATGAATGTAGCACCCTGGTAGACTCAAGGACTTCACAGTCTGTTGGGCAAGTCAGGCATGTAAACAGTGTGTTATATGGGCTGTTTTGGACATGAATATATAAGGTGTAGAAGAAGAATGGAAACAGTTTTTAACTTCATTTTATCATCTGCGTGTGCTTATGTGTAGGATAATATCTTACTTGGCCCATATCTCTGCAAAATCAGTATTCTACTTAGGCAAATTTTACAGGTTACTGAAGCTTAATTCTTTACTGTGTATTATGTGTATATACTGTGGATAAATACATGTATGCATATTGATCTTCACCTTTCATCCTGGAAGAATTACATTTCACAGCCAGTTACATCAGGTTGAGATCACTCTAGCAGCCCTCTCTACAAATGCTGTATCAAATCACTAAATCTTTGTTCTTTTTTAGTCTTGAAAATGTGTTTTAGTCAGGTCGGGTGCAGTGGCCCACACCTGTAATCCCAGCACTTTGGGAGGCCGAGGCGGGCGGATCACGAGGTCAGGAGATTGAGACCATCCTGGCTAACACGGTGAAACCCCATCTCTACTAAAAATATAAAAAATTAGCTGGGTGTGGTTGCAGGTGCCTATAGTCCCAGCTACTCAGGAGGTTGAGGCAGGAGAATGGCGTGAACCCAGGAGGCGGAGGTTGCAGTGAGCCGGATCGCGCCACTGCACTCCAGCCTAGGTGACAGAGCGAGACTCCATCTCAGACAAAAAAAAAAAAAAAATAGAATATGTATTTTAGTCTTGAAAGTGTATTCCCTTTCAAATTAGAGTTGCCTAGTGCTATAGTTTGGATATTTGACCCCTCCAAATCTCATGTTGAAATTTAATCCTCAGTGTTGGAGGTAGGGCCTAACGCGGGGGGGTGTTTTAGGTCATGGGGGCAGACGCCTCATGAATAGATTAATGTCCTCCCTGGGGAGTGAGAGTGACTGAGTTCTCACTCTGTTCTTTCCTGAGAAAGCTGATTGTAAAAAAGATCCTGGTATCTCCCTCCTCTCTCTTACTTCCTCTCTCACCATGTGATCTCTGCACACACTGGCTCCCTTCTCCTTCTGCCATGCGTGGAAGCAGCCTGAGGCTCTCATCAGAAGCAGATGCTGGTGCCATACTTGTACAGTCTGCAGAACCGTGAGCCAAATAAACCTCTTTTCTCTGTAAATTACCCAGCCTCAGGTATTCCTTTATAGCAACACTAAACAGACTAAGACACCTAATCTAATTCTCTTTTTACTTCACCTGACTTTTAACACAGGTACCTGTTTTTCTTTCATGGGCCAATTTCATGGGTTTACTATTTATACAGATGCCTGAATTGGGTCTTCAAAGAGAAAAATATTAAATTTTTCTTATTTTTTGAGACATGCTTTTTTTGTACCATATAGGGAAACCGTCTTTGTATGGCAGCCTAACATGTCAAGGAATTGGCCTAGATGGCATCCCAGAGGTTACAGCTTCAGAAGGATTTATTGTGAATGAAATAAACAAGGTATGTTTTTATATCTTCTAGATGGCACGATATTTAAAACTATGGTAGTACCCATACATCTACTTTAGATATTTATACGATTATCGTGTATCTCCACTTCATTTATATGAGAATCATAGTTTTTGCTGCCTGTGTTAATAGTTTTCTTTTTCTCGTGTAGTTACATATACTTTTAAGTGCCATCAAACTTCCTCTTACTTCCCTTATATCAGTTCTGATAATGCAAGATGTATGTATAATTTAAATTTTTCTAGTAGCCACATTATATAGAGATAAAAGTAAATGATGAAATTGATTTTTGTTTTGTTTTGTTTTTTGAGATGGAGTCCTGCTCTGTCACCCAGGCTGGAGTGCAATGGCACGATATTGGCTCACTGCAACTGCTGCCTCCCGGGTTCAAGCAATTCTCCTGCCTCAGCCTCCTTAGTAGCTGGGGTTACAGGCACCCGCCACCACGCCCAGCTAATTTTTGCATTTTTAGTAGAGATGGGGTTTCATCATGTTGGCCAGGCTGGTCTTGAACTCCTGACCTCGTGATCCACCTGTCTTGGCCTCCCAAAGTGCTGAGATTACAGGCATG